>NC_051162.1:154097652-154207442 GCF_013339745.2 Dermacentor silvarum
CAACAGAAAAGCTGTTTATTTGGGGGGAGTTCTCATGTTGCTCTACAATTTATCATTGACACTTTTTCATCTAATTATATAATTGCGAAGTTGAATAAATAAGTAGGTCTAATTATCGAATTAGGCCGGTACGAAAATAGTCTGAGTATCTCCAAGCGACGGTGTACAACATTACCTTGGTCCTGTCCAGCTACGTAGCATTTGCATTTATTTAATGTTTAGCTTAAGTTAACTGAAACAACCTGTATATATGGTAACCCAAAAACAGCCTGTTTGGTGCCACTTAAAGGAATAAATTTTCAATATTATTTCATGTACAAAAATTCTAGTTTTGGTGCCTTGAAAAAAATATATATATTGCAAAGGTCAATTAGGGAAGTACATGAAATGCAGAGCAAGCACACAAGAAACACACCCTGTTATTTGGTACACCAATGTCATGGCAAATCATTGTGAAAAGCTGATTTGGAAAGTCGATATAAAGCTTGACTGGCGCACATTTTTGATATACTGAAACACCGTACGTTTCACACATGAACTTGCTTTAAATAAGGTTTGATCTAGGAGCATCAAGATGAATTTTCGCTCCTCAACAAGATTCCTTGAGCAAGAAAATTTTTTCCCACCTAAATCATTTTTTTAAATGTAAATAGTTCTCTGAGTTAAAATGCTGTGTAGCAGATTTTCCGATTACAATTCTCGTTTCCTTAAATTTTGTAATGCGAAGGCAAGGCATGGTCTGTTAGAAAATATGTTGCTTGAAAATGTTTTTTTTTTCTACTGCAAGACAGCCTAAATATGCCAGATTTATTACTGTTTAGGTGCGAAGTGCCGTATCAATGGCGGCCTTATAAAAACAAACCACTGTTCATTAAGGTACTCTACTGGCCACATGCGGATAATACATTGCCAATTTCTAAATTATTTGTACTTGGTGTGATAATGGAAGATTAGGACTTGTACATAAATGAGCAAATAATGTTTATTAAATCAGCCATACTCTGGTTACTGAATGAAGCTTCAAATGAGTGAGTTCACATTTTTTAAACACAGGCCATCATGCATCAGCCAGTAATGCATAAATAAATGTTAAACATCATGCTTATATTTTCCAACAAGAAATGATTCTACCACAGTATAAAGTATTAACAGCATATATTAGTTGATTCAAATTAGAATAAAGTGTATACATTTGAGCTGCAAAATTCTAATTTATGCAGGAAATCACCTTTAGCTTTCATAAAAGCGAGAATACTGTTCACGGTTAACCACAAGGAACAGGGCTCCATTGTCTGAGCATCTTGACCATAAGTGCAGGAGATGGCTGTGCTGGAATCTTGCTTCCTGCATTAGCAAACTAACAGAATCATGAGAGTTGACTCTAGATTCATTACGATTCTATACAGTGCGGGGAATTGATAAGGCAACAAGCTTCTGAAAACAACACCCCTAATTATTGTGACCGAACACAAGGCACAGCTCAATTGGGCAAAAGTTCCAGTTTTCAAATTTAGAAACCGCGATCACTAAGTCATCGTGAATACAAAATGGCATAGAAGCAAAAATGAATATACAGTAGCCTTTTCACTATGGAAAATAAGAGCATAAAATGTAGACTCTACCAACGACATCTCTTAGCAATGGGCATTTCTCCAGGAGCATGGATGTGACCGCAATATAAAACTCACAATATAAAATCTGCAATGTAGTTGTGCATTACACTTCAGAAGCACTGCAGCAGGAGACTTCATGGGAGAAGACACAATAAGACTGCTGTGCTCAAGGCATGAGAAAATAATTGTTTTTCACGCAATATTTATACACTCCGAGACGAAGAGCACTATTGTACAGAGAGAGTGCACAACAGACGAAAATGACGAAACCCCCAACTGCATTCTCACCTGCCCTGCATTACAGTAGCAAAGCAGTACTTGCATCTAGCTCAACAATGTCCAACTCTCCACTGCAGTCTATAAGGCCTTTTCTGTATACGTAGTTATTTTAATTTATTGTATATTTCTTTACTGACTGAGTAAGAATCAGTGTTTCAGCACAATTTCCCTGGAAAATATAGATATCCTGCCAACTATTTTTTTGCCCTTGTTAGCTAGGCAATAGGCTGACAAGTACTATTCCTTATTTATACTTACATCCTTCCTGATGCTCCGAATTTCTTACTTTGTGCTCTGAAACAGTGACGTATGTCCTTCTCAGTTTATGTTGGCTTCCTAGGAATTTATGTGGTCCTTCATATTGTAGCTGCTCAACTAGAGCCTAAAATTACCTGCTGTCTCCTAAAAGCACCATCTTTATTGGACAACATATCCTACGTTTCCCCCCTCACTGTGGGGGAGTTTATGTAAGTGCTGACCTATTTACTAGACCGCAGTGCCACAACTATTTTTCATCCTGTGTTGCCACTACATGCATGAGTCACAATGGCTGCAAATTGGCTCCCTGCCCTACCCTCTCCGATTCCAGGTTCACTCTCTCTCCTAAATGTACACTTTGCCACCTGGAGAATATCCAAAAGCATTGCATCCTCATGAAAAGTGCTCCTGTTAATCTCCTTTTTCTCTTCTCCTGTAACGACTGTGTTAAATCAAACATGCTTGCGAATTTCATGAGCAGCTCAGTAAACGAAATAGGCACATGGTTTGCTGAAAAGAGGTTTTCAACTACCATAAGAAGCCACGGTTTCTTGCAATTTCTTCAATTCCCTTGCAGTCTTGATAGCAATCTAGCACATTTTGATTTTGATACTGTTTTCAAAACAATAACAAGCCGAAATTTTGAGGTTGTGATAATTATGTGATAATTAAAGTTAGAGGAGTTTGACGCAATGAGCAAATAAGATCGCATTGCAGAGGGTAAACAAATACTCTTTTCCCACAAATAAATTGTAGGAGGAGGGTAACTTGAAATGAGCACTGAATGCACAATACAGAATATGATGCTGAAATGCCCCAATCTCTGAATATCCTTGCACAAAAGAAAAACTTCATTATGAAAGCAATGATGAAATTGCAAGTATATACTTCATAGTCGTCATATCTGCAATGTGCACTGTGCCATCGGCAATATCTAAAAACTGCATACACACAACTGCACAAAATATGAACCTAAGGCTATCAAGGGAGCCTCACAGTATTAAATGGAAACTTGTTTCAGAATACTCGACTACACGCCTATATCTACTTACAATGTTGTCTTGTCTGAAGGCAAACATAAGTGGCTTTCCCCTGATGGGTTTCTGATGGAGAGCACAAAGGCTGCGAATTGTGAGGCTGTCATCTGAATGACCTGCAAGAAATGACATTGTAGTTCCACATAAACAAATGCTACCAGAACGAGAGACAAGATCACTGGCAATAAAGGTGATTTTGGTTGGCAAGAGAAAAATCAAAGTATGGACTCGGTACAGCTTACTTAGAAAAAAAAAAGCCTCATACCACAGATGTTGCAGTGAAGTTCATTGCATTGAATTTCCACACACATATACGTTTGCCTGCTCATACACTGTTGCCAGTGGCTGTGCCAGCGGTATTTCTATTGTTTAATATTTCTTTTAGTGCTCACTAAGTTTATTACCAGCTATGAAAGCGGCTAAGTGAATTAATGAGTAATCTTAGGGCCACATTGCAAATATATACTCGATCACACTAGTGAATTGGGCTACTATGTTGGCTATAAATAGGGTGAATGAAACAAATTTGATTAATTATTGTTTCCCTTGCCTTTTCTGGCCAAACAGCACCAGAGAGTTGTACAATTCAGTGGCAAATCCGTGATAAATGCAAGAGGAATGCGTTAGAATGTCGCAACTCCTTGCAGGTCTCAAATCCATTATTTAAACCATGTTCACCACATTTGCAAAGTGTTGTTCAACAAGTCACTTTACACAAGTCCTGCCCTTTCGAGGAGCGAAGTCTTACACACACACATGCACACCTGCACCACATGACTTGCTTTCAACAATTTACACCACAAACATATGCTTTTTTTTTACACTTTGACACTTCTACTCAGAAAGCATTAAAAATTTATTGGACTCACTGCAACCTTCTCAATTAAACCTACAGCTCAATCAAACACATTTCTCGAGTCCGAGGGCATGCCTTATAAATTCCATTTTACGAATTATAATTGGGCTATAGAGGACAATATTCGAAGGGCATGAGAAACCACCCCAGAGAGACCTAAATCTGAGCACTTCAATCATCAGTAAAAGCTGCTTAAACCAATTGCTATATGCGGAATATCGCAAATAACCAATTCACAATTTAAGCAGTTGTCTCCTTGAATTCGGGAGTGTTTACGTGTCAAAACGACAATTTGATTAAGGGGCACGGGATAGCGGGTGACTCTGGATTGATCCTGACCCCTAGGGGTTTTTCAACGTGCCCCCAATGCACGAGACACGGGCGTTTTTGCATTTGTAGGCAAAAGATTTTTTGTGCGGGCGAAAAGGGCGGCAGCATTTCGCCCGCCGCCGCATCATAAGCAGTTGCCTACTTCAAGGAAATGTGGGCTAACCCAAGGTAGACGTTTCACGATCGAAATTAGTGTAATCGTGAAACACACTTCCGGATTTCTGATTTCATGTATTTATGCTGTTGATGAAACGTTTATTTCACAATAACAATCAAGGAAGTGGATTCATCCGGGTTAGAGGAGGGGAAAAGGAGGAAAACTTACACCTTCCACTGGTCCTCCGGCGCCTCCATATATTCCAGAGTGGCTCTACACCAAACTCGGTTTTCAGGGCGGGGACAGCCGCTGCACCAATTTTGAAGAGGTTTATTGCGTGTAAAACTACCGACTTTATTCAATACACACACACACACAAGCACGCGCGCCCCCGCAAAAAATTCACAAAACACGTACGCGCGCGCGCGCGCGCACATACATAGCACTCACAAAACACGCACGCACGAACGCACGCGCAAGAACATAGAGACCCGCATACAAGCACGCGCACTCGCAAAGCGCTCACAAAACACGTGCGCGCGCGCGCGCACGCACACACGCAAAGTACTCACAAAACACGCACGAACGCACGCACGCGCAAGCACATAGAGACCCACATACAAGCACGCACGCACAAGCAAAAACGCCCGCAAAGCAGCAACGCGCGCGCGCGCGCTCTCCAACATGCAAAGCAATCACACAACAGGCACGCGCGCACATACAAAGCGCTCACAAAACACGCACGAACGCACGCACGCGCAAGCACATAGAGACCCGCATACAAGCACGCGCGCGCGCGCACGCACACATACAAAACACTCAAAAAACCATGCACGAACGCACGTACGCAGCGCTCAGAAAAAACGCACGGACGCACGCACGCGCAAGCACATAGAGACCCGCATACAAGCACGCGCGCGCGCGCACGCACACATACAAAACACTCAAAAAACATGCACGAACGCACGTACGCAGCGCTCAGAAAAAACGCACGGACGCACGCACGCACACGTACGCGCGCGCTAACACACACCACACACACACACACAAACGGAGAGAGAAAGAGCCCAAAACACGCTGAAGAAGGCGTCCGGCAAGCAGCAGCATCAGCAGTACGCGGGCGCGCGAGGGAGAGCCAATATTGCGCCGGTACTCTCGAAAGGTGAAGCCAGTCGTCACTTCTTTTTCTACTCGACACAAAACGAACGACCGTGTTATAAGCCGCGCTGACTCGCAAGAACACCACATTTCCGATAGTTCAAGCGCTCAGAAACAAAGCGGGATTATGCAGGCGCACCACGCCCGACGTGGCCCACAGAACGTTAGTCCACACGGGGGCAATTGAGGTAGCCATCTTGCTAGTCACACGGGGGCAATCGAGGTAGCCATCTTGCCGTTGTACTGCGTGCAACTGCTTTTGCGCTTACATTAGTGAAATATGCTATCGGATCACAATGACATCCTTCTACAGCCAACAATAACACGTAATCAAATAAAGAAACACCAATGAACGGACACTTGCCTGAAACTTTCCATACTGACAGTAGTATTACCGACCGCCGACACCGGGCACGTTGCAACTGCTCGTATCTGCTTCCGTGGATCCATCTTCCAACGCGTGCCAAGGCTTTGAGTTGAGGTGGGGCACGATTAATACACAACGCACGGACCACGTCTCTGATTAGACCGCACATAAAACCAATCGCACGTTTAAAATTATTTCCCAGAGCGCGAGACGCGGACAAAGACAACGCATCTTTTGAAGCAAGAGTCAATGAGGTGACGTAGCAGCTTCCGCCGTCCCACCCTGCCGCGCGCCGGGTTGTCTAGGCAACGGTAAAGCGTCGTAGCGTCAGTTCTGGTCGCTCTTCAGTCGGGAGGGCGCAGCCGCGTAAAATCGCGCTGCGCCGAACTCAGTCGAACTATAACAATTATCTGCCGTTGCCCCTTTATTCTCACAGCTTTGCTTGTTGGCGTGGCCGCGTGCTTGCTGCCACTTCGTTGTGGTCTCTAGCTGTACCGGTGAGCTGGGAGTGGCGAATACGTTTCGTGTCGAGCGTTAAGGTGTTTTTTTTTTCTTTTTTTACGATGTCTGGGCTGCATAACTTTGAGTGCATCGCAGAAATCTTGACCGTGAGTGAGCCGATCAGCGCGCTTCTACAGGTACGATCAAAATACCAGCTGCGTCCGATCAAGGAGACCATGCCAGGTCACAGCATAAAGTTTCAGCGAGATCGTGGCTCGATAAGAGCGCTACATCATTGGTCGTGCCACGTGTGAGGCGCAAGCATTCACATCACTCGTGGCGTCTGCCAAAGGAGTGACAGTTGTGCTCTTCCGCAGTACGTGTTTCGGTTTTCCATATTTCCATAGTCCGGAATTCATTACACTGAAGCAATTAGCGGCATCAGTTCTTGGCATTCAAAGAACCATTTATGAACTATATCGATGATGGACTTCAATTAAGTAAGCAGGATCGTCTGACTTGGTTGGTTGACAAGTGAATTAGCCTAATTTTTATGCCTGCGTGTCTAATTACTACCTTGAATCGCTTAAAAAGACATCTCACCGGGGTTCGCAACTTTTTGTTGGGCTGTTAAGGGCACTGCTAAATTCCTGCAAAATTTTGCGAGTTGCTTGCGCGTTTTCATTCAATTACTGCAGTTTGTATTAAAAGTGTCTAATTGCACTGTAGTATCACAGTGAGAACTAAATCTAATGATATTTCATGAAATTGCAAGTGAATGTGTCTACTTTTCAAGATAATACGTTTTGGAGTGCCCGTCATGCCAGTAACATCAGTATCTTAGAAAAAAATGACATACATAGACACATGGCTCATTGCGCGGACGTATGCGCGTTCTTATGGCCAGATTTATGCATGCATCCTTGTGTTCAACACCCTTCAGACGTCAATTTAACACCCTTCTTCGAGCAACTTCACACCTTATGTGCCGTATACACCCAAATGGTAGGGTGTTTTTAACAAAATGGGTGCTAAAAGGGTGTGCACGAGGGTGTAAATGCGGAAAAACACCCATTTTAACACCCTTAAGGGTGTGAAAATGTTTAGTGTGTACGCTATACACACACGCTTGCAGAGCTCCGCTGTTTTATCCGATTTCACAAGCGTGCAACTGGCTTAATTTTTTCCCTTCCTCCATGGTGTAATCCTCGTAAACGACCTGCAAAACGTCGGCACTACTTGGCGTAGTAACAAAAGAGCAGGAGCTCCGCTAGTGCGTGCGCGTAGCTCTCGCTGTGCTGCGACAGAAGTTGTTGTCGGGTACAGATGCTCAGTGTGATATACACAGATGCTCAGTGTGAAGCTAATGCGTGCGCGCACAACGCTGATACCCGCAGCGGAAGCCAGAAGGCGGCCCTGGCTCCGGCACAACTGATTGCGTGGCATTGTTGCTTCGAATCGTTGCTTTTGCAGACAGACGCACTGCGCGTCTCTGGAGACCAAATTCCCCACACACGGACCTCACATGCGTGTCCATACTAAGACAGCCCAACGTCGCCAACGGTGACAGCATGAACGCCTATCACGACAAACAGCGCAAAAATAGTGGGGAGTATGCCCGGTACCCAGTGCTTAAGAACACATGTGCTATGTGTCACGTTAGTACACTTAAAACATACGTAACTCTTTTTTAATAGAGAGAATATACCGCGTTTGGCGGTTGGTCACCATGTGCGACTCAAGTGATAAGTAATAAGCGGTAGGTTATGTTCAAGATCTCGGGCACTTCTTGGCATCTCAGGGACCGTTTTGTTTGTCTATCCCATTATGCAATGTGTCCTCTCACCTAATTCCTCCCATTGTCATCCCCCATTGTGACCCTCCTTCTTCTCCTCTTCCCCTTCCCTTACGTAGTGTAGCAGGCCAGATGCTCCCTATTCCGGCCGACCTCTCTACATTTTCAAATCAATAAACTACTTTGACTATCCCATTCGAACGTAACGCGAAAATACGTTGGCATCAGCTAAGGTATCCGCACTCTCATTCATCTCTGCCAATTTGAAGCCTCTCCTACAACGTTCGCCAAATGAACATACTGAGCACGAAATGTCTCCTTCCATCTTTCATTCGTCTAGGTTAGATATATTATTTTAAAGTTGTATGCTCTGAAAGAGGTGCGTTGCTATGGCCGTTGATTTGGTTTACTGCTATTTTGTTAACGGGAACACATTTGCGGAAACCCTGTGCAAGGACCAGAGCAGCTTTGGAGGTTTAGGAGGATGGGTTTTAGCGGGCATTGCAATTACTCATTTGGCTCCAATAACAGTTACGACTATGGAGCCTACATGCAAGCGTGCATGTAGGCTGCTTAGTTACAACGTACTGCCTTTTTGAACCGTTATTTTTGCTGCCATCTGGCAACCTCCCTCATACATGATCTCTCCGAAGTAACCGGTTCGACCGCGGTTTCAACCATATATAAGGTCGTCATAAGGCGACATCTCGTGTCTGTTCGTCAGAGTGTGCGGTGTGCTTCCGTCGGGAACAGTACAGCGCATCGCCACAGCGATCTCATTCGCTTTCTCAGCTGTACATGTCAGCCTCAGCTGAATACTGTGGGCAGGGTCGGCACGCTTTATCAAGGCAATGCGTTGACGTGTGGTATACTGTTTGTCTTAAGGTGTCTGATATGTTTCTGCACAGTAGCGCACTGGTTGCGCTGTCTGATGCACAGCATTGCAGTTTGCACTGCGTATTCATTAACTGATGAGTACCCCAGCTCCGTCACGCGAAAAGTGTAATGCCCTGTATCTGCCCAAAAATAGGTAATTAGTGAAGTTCCGCTCTTTGATTGTGCCCACTTGATGAGTCCTTGCCACAGGCGCCAAGCAGAGCTGAAGTGAAGTGTGTTATTGAGCTCATCACAAACCGCATGCCAGTTATCCCTCGTGCGAGACCTTGAGCAGGTAGGGATATCCGCATTTATTCGAGCTATGCATATCGTCAGTTTGGCGTTCTAATTGTTCAGATTCCATATACGGATGAGGCTGCGTGAGTGACTGCGTGTGCCGACTTGTGCCGTCGCGAATACTTTCGGCCCAGTTACAATAGTCCGGTGATTCTAGAGGGTCAATCGGGGCTGCTTTCCTAAAGGCGTGCCAGTTAGTGTGAATGTGTACTCTCATGCGCCATTCGAATCGGCGTGCGTGAATTTCCACATGGAGCAGAGTATGACCACTCAAAAGAGTTTCTTGAGTGTTGTGCCATTGTCTTTGCTCCGTTATTGAGCGTGAGGTCTGGGGTGGTGTCTCCGTGTTTTGTGGGTAAGTTCGAGTCACTAAGGTTGGTAAACTGGCGCCGCTGTAATATGCTCACGATTTTGGTCACATTTGCTAGACTGCTGTTGTATACCCAGGCAGTTTGGGGTTTGCGAGGACCAACCGATGCGAGGACCAAGGCAGCAGCAGGCGGGAACACATCACTCAAGCCCTCCGCGTGCCGCAGAGGTGTTAGTGAACGAATTGAAGTTCTCAAAGTAAAATGCGTCAGAAAATTCGTTATGTCCGACTTACACACAACCTACAGGCACGATAGCGTCAGATTGTACTTTGAATGTACGAGCAAATAATACGAATATACGAGAAAACCTAATTCTGTTACGTGAAAACTCAAACACAGACCCCTTTTTTCTTGCTTACTGGGATATGAACCATTGATGAGTCACTGCTTGTAGCCTCTGGCTTACGGGGTATGAGCCATTGTTCTGCGCTTCACTGCCGCCGGGATCGGCCCTCCATTGTTTTCTATCGGGCCCCGTGTCGCAGAAAATCCGGTGTCGGCGTCAACGGCGCCCGATAATGCTTTCGCGTTCCACTCTTAAAGGCGAAGCTTAAGCGTCCTCCAAATTTATGGGGCTTAACACCCAGGAATAATGATTTAAGTGCTTCATCCCAGCAATATATTACTAGGTAATTCCTCATCTGTTTCTTGTGATTATATTTTCGCCGCCCCAACACATTGGTTAGGAAGAAGGTTTCCTCAGCGACGAAGCGTTCTTTTTGACAAACCCGCATCGGTCTCCTTTGTGGCTTCTTGCTACATTCGGGTGGGAGACCATTTCTCCCGGCCATGATACTTCCTCCACCTTGGAGGATTCCGCAGAACAGACTTATGTTTGAATGATCGTCATACAATCGTCACTATACATTCGTTGACGTACCGTCGTCGTTATGGTGTCGTGGCCGTCCCATCAACATTATCGGGATTTCGTCATCCTACTCTCCTTAAGCCGTCGTCGTTACGCCATTGTCTCCACGCAGTCGTCGTGATGCAGTCGTCATAATTCCTCCGTTGTTTGGTCGTAGTTATTTCTTCTCCATTACTCTAGCGTAATTATGATGTCGTCATTGAAGTGTGAATATGCCATCCTTGTCCTGTCATTGTCGTCATTGCGTCGTCATCAGAATGTCGCTGTCGTACCATACCACCGTCGTGATGGCGTGTTGGTCGTTTAATCACCGTCACTATGGCTTCGTCATCGGACTGTCAGCATGCCGCCATCGACACACCATCGCCGTCATGCTATGGTTGTCATGCACCAGTCTTCATCCCATTTTCCTCTTACTGCTGTCGTGTAACCATCGTCATTGCGTCGTTGTCATACCGTCGTCCGGATGCTATCGTGGTCGTTCAATCGTGGCCGTTGTAACTTCGTTATCCCAATCTCGTGCCACCGTCGTAGCCACGCTGTCGCCGTCGCACAGTCGTCGTCGGACCATTGCATTCACGCTGTCCTCCTGACATCGCGATTGCTTCAGAAGCAATATCCAGACGTCGTCATGTCATCGCCGTGACAGTGCTTTTTTGGTTTCACTGACGTTATTCTTTCTCCGTCATTCTAGCGTAACCAAGCTACCGTCGTTCAATCGTAATTATGCCTCCATTGTTATGCCGTCGTCGTCATCAGACGGCAGTTGTCGTGCATCCGTTGTCATGCGACGGCAATACAGGTTGCCGCTACACTGCTTGAATGCTAATCGCATTACCGCCGACAGTCATTGTAAAGTCTGGTTCTGCTGTAGAGCACTGCACGGGCTCGGGCTTACCCTAAAGCCCGGGCCCGGCCGGGTAGAACAGTTTTTTCACGGGCTCGGGCCGGGCTCGGGCACGGCGTGTGCTTTTTGACCCGGTTCCGGGCCGGGCTCGTGTTTTTTGACGCGGGCCCGGGCCGGGCTCGAGTTTTTTCGACGCGGGCCCGGGCCGGGCGCGGGCTTTCTGGTGGTGTGCATGTAACGTGCAGCGAGTTATTCTCGGGCGTCTCAACTCTGAAAAACATTATTTTCGGTCTCGGGCCGGGTTCGGGCCGGTTTCGAGTTGGGCTCGGGCCGGGCTAGGGCCTAAGGTAAAGGGGTGGCGGGCCGGGCCGGGCGGGTAACGCAGATTATTTCTGGGCCCGGGCCGGGCCCGGGTCTCGCCATAAAAGTTTTGATCGGACTCGGGCGGGCAGCCCAACGTAAAAACGGGCCCGGCCGGGCCCGGGCTGAAAAAATCGGCCCCTGCAGTGCTCTATTCGTGTTTCTCTTTACCGCGACTGATACACAAGCTGGAAAATGTCATGTAAGCTCGTTTTTTTTTTCAATACCATCTCTTGTGGCGTATGTGAATGAGGACATGTGCTTCGTCCAGGCAACTTCCAAAGCCGTCACAATTTGTATTTCGCTTAACCTCTCCAAAGGAATGGAGAGGTTAAGCGAGGATAGTATTAAAAACAACGGTTGTGGCACAAACTGTATGACACGCCTTATACCATGTTAACATGTTGACAACTAATATAGTGTTAAAAGGCTCATTTAAAAATCACGTGTAATTAGGATAAATCAATAAGTGAAGACAAAAGAATACCTAACTGTCCAAATATCTACCCGCATATTTAGGCACTGTTTGAAAAGACAGCCCACAGAATCCCCCAAGTACAACTGGTAAGTGGAAAGCTCATGGAACGTGATGTCGTGAGAGATTATGTCCCATTATGTGTTTGTCTCACTAACTCGTTATTGATACGCGTATCGATTCAAAAGGGGGTACTTGCACATTATTTGCTTGAATGCGGGAGTTCTCGTACAAAATAGAGCAAGGACAAATACGAATTGCGCAAACTGTCAACTATTTATTGCTCGCAATCGAGCATCCGATACAGGCTGGGCCAAAAAAATACCTGCGGCAGATTGCACAAATCATTTGATATAAAATATTTGACTAGGCCGCCATTACTCTAGAAAAATCAAAATGCTTAATTTAATAGGTAACATAGGCACAATAATTATGATACTAAATATTTGCTTTGCGGCACATATTTCATTCTACGAATAGTAGGTAGCGAGTATGCAAAGCACATAAACTTAGAACGAATTCTCAGGACTACGCCATATTCTAGATAATAATTTTGAAAGTGTCCTAAGAAATTCATTATAGTTCCAGTTACTTTCCAACTGATGCAGTGACATCTTTGCAACCACTGAACCTTCGAAGTACCTTTTATTGTGAATTGTCCCTGAATGCTTCTGTACCTATGAACAAAGTAACATGTGAAGCTACTGAAACTGTTTTTATTAAAAACAATTTCAAATCAGTCATAACAATTCAGTCTCCCTTTTTTTACTCAACGAGGCTAATAGCCACAGTTATTATCTTGCTTCAAAGCAAAGCGCAGTGCATATAGAACAACCACAAATGTTTGCAGCTCTGGGCCTATATATATTTTGAAACATCTTCCGTCACGAGAAAAATCACATAAGAAATCTTCATATTTTATATTTTCAGTAGCTTTCAATTATTGTCTGCTAAAGTCATCTCAAAAATAAACTGTGCTCAATACAAACCATCTGCAAATTAGCAAAAACCATTTGCAATCTGGAAAAGCTGCAATGTTAGAGGCTTTTGTAGCTCAATGCCTGAGTCTGCATCTATGTTGTTGTTGACCTTAATGTTGTTGTCCTGCCGAGAAGCCACCAAACTTCCTGCCAATTATATGCATTCCTTCGAAGAGCTGCCCTGTAAATTACTTGTAAGTGTAAATTTCATCGCAACACCGCTTTTTTTCCTTAGCTTTTTTTTGCAGGCAACATACTACGCACTTGCTTTATGTGGGTCTCAGGACGAAGAGGTGCCTTCACCTTACTGCTAATTCATCATTATAACGCAATGTGGAGGCAAAGGGACGAAAGTATATGACAGAAGTATTTGTGCTGACAACAATCAAGTTAACAGGTCTAGTGCTAGAACGCTCCATCCTGAAAGCTTTGCAACATTAATAAAGAGAACGAGCTGACGCACAGATGTAGAAGTGGATTCTTTCTGGCAGCGGTGGCGTTAGGGATCGAGCAGGGAACACCTGGCAATGAGTTTCCGAGTAGTGGTTAAGTTTGCTCTCATGTTGAAATCCGCTACCAGTTTTACGTGGATGCAGCCACGTTAACGACTGGTCAATATAATGTAAATTGTCGGTCTGAATATCTTGCCTGGTAGCATAATTAATTACAAAGTGCGGCAGCAAAAATCACTCCCGCGAATTACGCTCTATAAGCTTTGGCACTATATTGACTCATTTTGTAAGCCATAATTACCTTCCCAGAGCCATACCGCAGGTATCGAAATGTCAATTTAACTGCAATAATTTTACTTTCAAGGATAAGTAAATTTGGATCCCTAGTAAAGAATACTGTCTTCTGTAATTTTCAATTTTGAAGCATTTGTGAAATAATTCACAGAATTCGACGGATGTCATTACTGACTTATCGCCTTATTTGAATATGAATAATGGACATGAGAACTTCAGCTGATGAACAGACAAAGCTTGTTGCTGAAAGGGGGACTGTGAGTTGTCCTGCAGCAGCTCCGTCTGCAACAATAAATGAACCGTGTTAAGTAGTATCTCAAGCTGTGGAAGAAAATTTGTTTTAACATGCTACGTATTATCATTGAAATAGAGAAGCCAGTTATGAAATTTTGAACTGATATTTATTAGATTGGTTATTAAACTGTAAAAAAGTTAATGCAAGCTATGTGTCAGAAAGGTCTAACGCATGTCACCTAAAGCAACTAACCACATAGATCACCTAACCTAACGAATGTCACTTCGCGCTGTAGTTAAAACCACGTACCTTCTCACACCATGTCCGTACCTGTCAAATGTCATAGGCAATCTGCCAAGTCCGCCGAAGCGCGCTCAGCGCGATTCCCTCCTCTCCCCCGGTGCTCTTCCCGCTATGAGCGCCGAAGCACGACGTCAATTAAGTGCGCCTGTATTCCTATTGGCTCCTAAGGTGTGACGCCACACCTCCCTCTCCATCATTCACATACCCTCTCAAACATCCTCTCCTTCTTTCGTTCTTCCTCTGCACTTAGGACGTGCCACACTTCGTTCCTCCTCCCCTCTCTTGCAACGTTTGCCATGCCACGAGGAAGTCGCTGTCACCACCGGGTTTCCGTTCGAATTAGCTTCCTGTGCTGACCCATTAAAACACAAGGGTGCTGCTCATCTTCACAGAAAGGCAGAAGCCACGAAACCTCGCCGTAATGTATCAAGTAACTGAAATACTAAATACGACTCGAAATAACGTCTCAATATCATTGGGTCAGGAGAAACACGCCATTTATAATGAACGTAGTTTAGTGCACCTAGCGAATGCACAAAATTGATCCCCTATCGGCCGCTACCAGATAATGTTAACGTTTTTGCAGGTTTCATAAAACACAACAAAGCCTCCAAACTAGAACTCAGTATGCAAACGATCATTGTAACTAAGTAGCAGTAAACTGTTTTGAGTGAACAGAAAGCTTGCAACCGAAGTTGACACAAAAGAATAAAAGGTCTACGTAGGTGATATATGCATATATACTCGTATGTTCAAACATTGGGGCAATACCGTCGATGACGAAATGTTGCATTATTGCATATTATTTTCGCTGTATTTGCGGCACTTTCTTTGTTCCATTTTGAAATGTTATGTTCTTTTTTGTGGACACTATCTTTCTTTATTCATGTCGAATTTGTATACCTTTACTACATTACGCGCACGTACCTCGACCTTGACTTGTTTCGCGAAGACTTTGGTTAACACGCCGGTTATTGTTAGTGCGACAGCAGTAAAGAATTTGAAATTGAGTTTGCCTTTTCCGTCTGTCCTGTCCGATCATCCAACGATCAAAGACACACAACGAAGCTTTTTTCGCACCTTCATCGTGAGATTTTGCGCCAAACAAACGGGGACAAAGAAACATACGCAAGGACGAGCGCTGTCTAACAACTGGTGTTATTTATTCTGAAACATAACACTTAAATACCATACAGATCTACGCCAAACATCTCAGGATTCCATCTAGGGCGCACTCAGTGATCACGTGAATTGTTTGGAAATTATAAAGACGAGGACAATAGCGACATCCCTTTATCGAACATAGCAATGGATGGTTGAATCACAAAATCTTCCTTTTGATGTGAAATGTAAAGCGCTTCCATGATTTCGCGCGATGTTTTGTTAGAATGCTTTAAAAAGATGGCTGTGTTGTCAAAGTAGGGTGTGCACGCACATTCGTTACAATGCAAGACCAAATGTGTTCTAGGGTGCCTTTTCAGCTAGACATGTGTTCGCTTAATCTTGTGTTAACCCTTCTGCCGGTTTGTCCGTCATAGGGATCCTATATACCACATTTCTTCCACATTCAGCAAACTGATGCTTGTACGTTATAGTACACTCATTCCTAACATCATCCTTGCCTTCAAATTTTTGTTTCACCCTAGAACAAACACTTCTGATTTTGTTTTTCGCCCCCCCAAAAAAACGCCTTGATTCCGTGTTTCCTGCTACTTTTTTTAATTTGCGGAAGATACCATGTACATAAAAATTTTAGAAACCTTTGAATGTTCTTCGTTCTGCCTACGCATGTCCGTAGCTGGTTCCTCATTTAGTTTTTCCATCTTCATTATTCTGTCACACGAAGCCTTCAATACTGTGAGTGGATAGCCAGCATCCTGCAAACGAACAACCTGTTGACCGAATGCCTAGTTCTGAAAGCAAGCAACAACTATATCACTTTTTACAAGCTTAGAATGTTCGGAGGCGCAGCTAAGACAAAGCTTTCTGGATGGATGAGAAAGCACCAGCAATTCTGCTGTGGCTGAAATTATAACTTAACATTAAGGAACTGTAGCTTGCTGTCAACCGGTGCTTCCGAAGTGAATTTCAGTCCTTTGCCTAAAGAAATTAACGTGTCTAGCACCTTTTTTCTTAATGCGTTTTTGTACACGTCGGAACCGAAAATTAAATATTCGTCTACATATCTATATGCCTTTGAAACTACACCATCGAAATCTTTGGCCAGCTTTGCGTCCATCATTCTAAAAAAATGGTCCTAAGGATTGGGGCTACCTTCGACCCATTGCACACACCTGTTGTTTGTATGAATTTCTTATCACAGATCACAACGTGAGTGATTTCTATATAATGATGCACAAGTTCTAATAAAGACTCAACCGTCACTCCGCAAGTGTTGCGGATTTGCACGTAATCATTATCTTTCGTGATTCAATCACTGGCGCAGAGCATTAGAGGATTTTGCGATAGCGAATAATATGAATCCCAAAGTCCATGCTGAAGCCACAGTCATTGCTTACACTATCAGTCGCTAGAGAACTAACAAGAACCTCAGAGTTAGCCAACAGGTAAGCATCCTGTACAGTAAAGATATTCATCCCTGTATGCACAAATCCTGACACAAGCACTCAACACGACACTTAACAAGATACAAACAATGTTTGTATCAAAGATTGGTAAAACATCAAACATACCGTCGGCCTCTCCTCCGATGACGGTAAGTTTCATGCACTTGAATTATCTTGTAGAACCTATTCAGTGACATTTTTTGCGCCCCCCCCCCCCCGAGTTTCTGACCTATCAATAGAAAGAACCTGCGCCTGGTTCCCTAATATTGCTTACCCTCCTTTTATTGCATAGCTCACATTGTTTGGCCGTAAAATATAAATCGTGTCTTCAGTTTTCTGCATCCTCCCAGTTATTTTGGAAGAATAAAATTGTGCCTAAGTATGTGCTTCTTACCAAAAAAGTATAAAAGAATTAATTGATTTCATTTATCCAAATTTACTGGAACAGTTCTGGGTATTCTATCGACTGAGAAGGCAACAGCCCCTTCGTCATTTTTGATAGCACGGAAGAGACCCAGAGGAATACTGATTTTCTAGATGTGATGCTTATTCTATTTTTTATTACAGCCGCACATAACGCGACCATTATTTGTTAGTTTTGCATAATTTATATTCTTTTCACACTAGCAGCTTTGTTGTCGTTTATCTCGGGCACTGCATGAATATTTGATCATCAGAAGCCGGATAATGAATAGTGGATTCAATATTATGCTCCCCGAGTTGAATGTCGTATGTAATATTTCAACGAAAAAAAAGCGCATCTGCATAGCACTTCATATATCGCTTGCATTAGGTGTTGTGCTTTGACATGACCAATAACTCCTGGCAGTTTGAAGTGGCCTCACAGAGACAATTTCCCTGAACTGTTTCGATCCCGTTCGACAGATCCACAAGTGCTTGCAATGGGCTACCAAGAGGACCATAAAACATATTGTAAGTTAATAGCCACCATGCAGTTAAAGTTGTGCACACACGGGTTGTCTTTTTACCGCCGTTAACGTAAATGAGGGAGTAGATTTCTTTTTGTCGACTAATATGACGACAACTCTTGGGCGGCTGTTGAGGTTTTTTGGTAAAAAATGCAGCCTGGAGGGAACCGTTGGGAGTCAGCAGTGTGGCTTTTAAGGCATGACATTGTACTAACCACAGTACTAGCTTTATTTGTAACGAGAATGCTAATGTTTGATGTTACTTCGATTTTAATTTAAATACGAACAAATGTCTCCTGCCCTTTTCTGTAAAGGGTAGGAGGCGACTTGCCTTAGTGATTCATTGAAAATACACTTCAACATTGTTGACCTACAATGCATAATATTTCCCATTTGCACTCCCAGCTTTTTCATTTTCTTTCGCGAAATTCCACAGCTGTTTACTTCTTTTTCTACGTCTTCTGGGGAATCATTCGATATGCTGCCCCTTGTACCTCTCCATTTCTTTGCATTGACGTGTGTAGTTTGGATGCTGTTGAACTCAGAGAACCTGATAATTATTTGGGGCCATTTTTCAGCGGTGAACCTACCCAGTCTGTGGGTCCTGTTGACTATAATTTCCTGCGACTGCAGATTTGTTTCGCATATTCCGAACAAGCGGTTCTCTAATCACAAGTACGTCTGATGTGGAAGGTTGTCTTTCATACCATAGAAAACGAGGTTGCACCTCAAATTTTTTCAAGGTTGTACACTTTGGTCGCCAGGCGTTCCAGTTCTTCCATAGTAAGTTCAATATGTACTTCCACTCTCTCACAGTTCGGTGCATTTCATTACATTAACAAACTTTGATTCCAGCTTTGTAATTTCTACATTCAATATAGACGTGGCTTAAAGGGGTTGAGACATCAAATTTCTGGCTTGCGCGTTGTTCGTTTCAAACGTTTCTTATTGCTACAGAAAGCATGATACACACTGGAAGGTTCATATATTCTCGGCAAATCATTTAATATCGCATTATTTCTGTGCACCAATTTCGGTTTCGGTTTCTCGGCGCCGAGTTGGACAGTGACGTCACTGGCTAGGAAGCTTGGTCACGTGGGCCCACAAGGCTGTGACGCACGCACTGCTGCATCGTCTGCTCTCGCACACACGTTTTGTACCAGCGCAGGCAAACAAACCCACGTCGACAGTTGCCATCGCTAGCTGCGGCAGCTCCGATTCCGACAGCGTCTGCGTACGATGCAGCGGGGCAAGCACTCTAGACTCGAGGCTTGCCCCGTGCTGTGGGTCACCGCTCATTATACATCACTCTAATGTGGTATGACGTCACTAAAACGCATTACGCTTCCAACACAGTGAGGTTGATGTTAATCGCGCTAGCGATGGGTCTCGATCATTAGAACGAGCATTTGGGCAATCTTTGGAAGCGAATTAAAATATCTTTTAAACGTTTGCTGCGTCCAACACTTCATGTTGAGTGTCCTTTCATACGGAGGAAGCCTACAGCAGGCCTTTTATACCCTAAAAATTTGGTGTGTGTGTGTATAAACTTTTTATTTACAAAAGTCCTGAGGCTCGACTATTTCAAGTCGAGGCGGGCCGCTCCCACGATGGCACCGTTAGGCCCAGCCCTTCAGCGACATCGTGGGCCCTCTGGACAGCGCGTAGCTGATCTTGAAAAGATGAACTCTCTAGCATCTTCTTCCAATGGAGCCATTCTCCTTCAGGGTTGGTGAGAGTCACAGGGCATCCCGCGAGCATGTGTCTGATCCCAATGATGCCATTACACGCAATACAATCTTTCTTGACCTCTCTTTCTGGATACATTTTATCAAGGTGGTACGGCGTGGGATAAGTTCCTGTTTGTAATAGTCTCATTGAAACTGCCTGAGCCCTGTTCAGCTTTGAATGTGGCAATTGTAATTGTCTGCGTCCTAGATAATAGTGTTTAGTAATCTCGTTATATGTTAATAAATGATCTCTGAATTCCCCGGCCTGGTGGTGGACGGCTCGGTTGTGACTGTCACGGCTAGGAAGTCCTCGTGCCAAGTCATGAGTAACCTCATTGAGGTTAGCCCGGGTCTCGTCCACTTCTCCGATATGCGCAGAAAACCATTGGATTTCAGTTCTCATACTCATGGTGTTTTCAATAAGTTTAGCTGCAACCGCGGCCACGTAGCCTTTATCGAAACCCTTTATAGCAGCTTTGGATCAAAATTTGGTGTCTCAACCCCTTTAATGTTTTCACTTTCACACTTTTCAGTGTCAGATAATAGATTTTTTTTAATTTTATTCCGCCGACATGTAGCTTCTGTAGAATTGGTTTAGGGGTGCTTGGATTTCGCTCACGGTATCCGCAATATACCAGTAATATCAGGTATAATTCAGGGCCACGCGAAAGTGTGAAATGGTGACGTCTATGGCACGCGAGGTTTTTCGCGTACAAATGATAGCAGACATTGAAAAAAAATTGTTGATTCTTCCAGGGAATTTGGTCATTACACGAATGTGAAGCGTGCATTCTAAAAAGCAGTGGCAGATTCCTCGCACATCAACATATAGAACTCGATAAATGTTTATGGTCTTTTGTTATTTACAGTATCACTCAAACGGCGAAGCAATGGCCGCGATAGCTGCGTAAACAGCACATCGAGGGATACCAGGCGCCTAGGTACTTTCAACGCGACGTGATAGACCTCCTTATCGAGCGAGGAGGAAAGTGCACTGCACGATATTTTCCTCCTCCCTGTCTAGTGCGAATCGGAGCGGTGCTGCGGAACAATCTTGAGATGTGTTAGCTTGAGCTCGTGGAAATGAACGTGATTTGTGTTCATACATAGTCAGTCGTAAGGAAACCACTGTTTAACCTTTGGGTAACTTCAATATGAGCGAATGTCCTCTGGCTGCGCAAACACGAGACGTGCGTGATTAGCCGTGGTGCGTGCGCATCTTCTGAATTATTTTAGCTTATAGGTTCACACTCGGCGAAGAACTGTGGCATCTTTGAATTGCCAGGGTGTATTCGAAAATAGTTTCGCTATCTCATTGCTTCGGTACGGAAACTGAAACACAGAAATGCGGGTGTACGGCCAAATCAATACAGCACTGAAACATCTGAGTGACAATCGCTATAGAATATATCTGTCAGCCACCAGCATCGTTCTTACGCTTTTCAAGCCTTCTATGTAATGTCTCTTTAGCATACTGTGTGATGCCGATACGTGACTGAAGACAGCGATCACTGTGGTTGGTAAGCCAGCATGATATATATATATATATATATATATATATATACGTTTATGTCTCAGCATGGCCTCTTCGCCCTGTTAAGCCATCCGAAGGGGATGGCATAAAAAAGAATGCGACGGCTATTTGGAAGGACACAATTTCCGTAAGACGGATGCGTGCGTCATAGAGGGCGGACTGAGCAAATCAGCAAAATACATATCGGTTTTCATCCCAGTGCGGCTTGTAAAGTTATAATTACGCTTTTCTACATTGGTCAATCGGCCGATTTATCCGACAGCTATCAAAAATTAAAACAAAAATTAAGGTCAGCTTCACACTAGTGGTGCGAAACTGGGCAAACATCGTATCTGGCGACCGCACCTAGCTTTACCTCGGTTTGGACAAGTTTTTGCGAGATTATGCTACTAGACTCGGCCATGTTTTGCGCAAGATCACCCCGGAATCATCGACAGCCCAAGGAGCAACGAACACTCGGTCATTAAATTATCTGGATGCTCAAAACTTTTGCTGGGTTTTGTGGGCTCGTACCTAAGGAAATTCTGCGAATCGCCGACGTTTTGCCGCCGCTTCCGCGGCGGGATACTCGGGATCGGACCGAAGTCTTCTCACTCGCTCTCGAGTAGCGGCGCGGCCGCTTTCGCGCCACGCTTCCTCTTCTTCGGGAGTGACGCTCTTCTTTGGCCGCCCCATCTTCGCGGCGATACGCTCGGCGCGGAGACCACATAGCCGCGGAGACGGCGGGGATTTAGTGTCTCCGCTGCGGCGACGCGGAGCTATATATCCCGTGGGTCGGCACACTGACGTCACGGCTTAGCTCCGCCTCTGCGCAGCCACGACAACCACTCCGCACGGGGCGGTCACGTCATGGCTCGGCAAGGCTAAGGCGAAGCGATGCGGCGCACGCGATGACATCACGGCTCACGCAGCTGTGGCGAGGCTTGGCGTGGTCGGCACAGCTGGGGCGAAGCGTTGCTAGGCGACGCATAGTGACGTCATCGCCAGGCGGAGGTTTTGCGGCGTGCACTCGACGGACCATCCTCAAGCTTAAACAGCTTCACTAGTTCACAGGGGTATGTGCCACTGCGCTTGCACACTTTCTGCACAACCGCCAGTATCGGCCCACATTTCGGCGTTACACCTGATGGCAAACGCCCAGGTTAAAAAGCTTCGCTGTTAAAACCAACACACAAACTGTTATCGTCGCGATAAGACCACGTATGGTCATGCCGCGTACTCGGCCCTATAGTCGGGTACAACTTTAGAAGGCAGCTGCATTTGCCCCTCAAAGGCGGATGCACACGAGCCTCCACCAATAGGCGCGCACTTCAGGTGACATCATGAGCGGCATTGCCGGTGACCCCGCCGACGGAGAACATGCTTAACATGGCCGCCCTTGCTTCGAACTGGGCCGAGTCGCGTCAGCTGTGTGCGTCTCGCTTCGTCAGAGTGAATTCGAATTGTTGTGGTGGTCTGTCATGCCTGAAATATTATTGTGTGCTTACGATGCACAATTTGTGCCACGTGCGTTTGTTCTGAGCCGTGAACCGGCGAAGAAAGATTGCAGCGAACATCGGTGACGCTGCGCTGAGCTTCGTCTGGAAACAGGATCCCGCGGCGACATACCGCTGCAAACAAACATCGTGCGTGTTTGTTCCATGGTATTTTGTTTTGCTCCTAAGTGAAGTTACGACGAGGAGAGTTTGCCAAAGTCTGGTACCTACTGTGAGCAGCGGGTGTGTTTGTGTGCTGTGCCCTTGCGTTTCTCGTCGGACGTGGCGAAGTGATGGAGCAAAACCATTATCAGGATAAATGAGGAAAGTGTGCGCGGATGCAACCAACCTACGAGTTTCTCAACAGAAAAGATTTGCGAAAGCAACCACCAACGCAAAGATTCGTTGCTGCCAGCTCAGCGCGCAAACGACCGATCGTTGGCAGCAGTGTTATGAGATAGCCGAGCGTCTAGCACCGTCGTTCGAATGTTGTCTAGCACCGTCGATTGATTGCTTTCCACCAATGCTAACAATCCGTGACTAACACGCGCTGCTTGAGCGAATGTCATTGGATTATTAACGGTGAGGCGTTTGGGAGCAGTGTTTGTTTCCTTAATGTCAGCCTCAGTGCTAATATAAAAGTATGACTGATACACTGGTGCCGTTACAAGGGAGCTTGGTATCAATTCGCGTCGATGTGTGGCTTAGATCTCTTCGATCACTGCACGCGCCAGCTGTAGACTGCATGCTGTGACACAATCGCGCATAACTTGTGCTGCCAACGCTCGACTAGCGTTCCCACAACACAGCTTTGCGCTTCTTTTCGATTGTCGTGATATGTCGCTACTAAAAAATTCCTATGACAGTGAAGGCAACAGATCCAATATATACACTAAAAATGTACGACAAATAGGCACAGCTGCTTGTGAACTGACTCCTAATAGTTCTACTCGCGTCTGCGTTTAGCGTTTGTGCGTGTTTTCTTGCGTGTTTGTGTATATTTGTTATTTTCCCCTTTTTCGTATTTTATATCTTGGTTTTCGCGCTCGCGATTGTGTGCATGTGTTTGAATATGTGAGTGCTTCCGTGCGTGCATGTGTTTATTCCTATTTCTGTCCTTTTCTTTTTGCGCTTGTTCCTGTAAGCATGCTGCAGCCACATCTTTCTTTACAATTTCATTAACTCGTCTCATTCAAAGCACCAAGTCCTGTGAATAGCTCTTCGATGTCGTTAAAGCCTTTCTCTCTCCTCTACCTCGCCTCCTCAGTCGGGCATCTTGCTTTCTTTTCTCCTAATATTCTGACCTTGCTTCTTGTGCTGTTGCCGCAACGAGATTAACCAACTTGCACTAAAGAAAGTTCTATCAGCTGTGACAACAGAAACATTGACAGATACAACCGACCATTAGCTGCTTCGCATTTAAAAAAACAGCTTTAAGGAGCGCGACGCTTGACGCAGCAAGAAAACCACAGAACAGAGTGTTGTGCTATATTTGAATGCATGGGAATGGCGCCCGATTGCCAAGACGTAGGACGACGGGATCGTGTGACAGCTTGAGCTGATGCTTTGAACTTATTATTTACACAACTTCGGTGGCAAGGACGATGAGGCAATGATAAGCATTCAATGCAAGTGTTTGTCTGATGAATCAGCATTGTATCTCGACTTTCAATTTTGTTGCTGGAAAAAACACACCTTACACAGTTAGCTAGTGCGAAAATTCGCCATGCAACAACGGGAAAACTGCCTTAAGTTAGGAACTGTTACAGGCTTAACAATTGATAGGAATTTATTACATTTTTTATTCATACTTTTACTTCGAAATTCCTTTACCTGCCGTGAATTTATTTCTAATTGAAATATACCTGGCAGTGCATGCACATCAGAACTAAGACATTTGTAGTTGCTTCTTACTGCCTTCATTGTGAAAAAATAGTTAGCATATTTCTTTCTGCAGAGCACCATTGAGTATTATCGCACATAGAAAACAAAATGCGCCCTTAACATTCGGGCTATTTCTTGAACAGCTGCGGAAACGGTACCACTTTCGATTTTGCACTTGCGGCTGAAAAAATTCACCAGCCCTTCACCTGTCGAGAAAGTAAGCATAAGCGAAGCTTGTAGTGTGTGTATCTGACCGTCGTCAGGTCATGTCACGGTAGTGAAACAACAAAGTTTATTAAATGTATGCATCGACAGCAGGAAATGTACAACGCAACACGAAGGAAAAATTTCAGGAAAGGGAAACAAACATAGAAGGAAAGGGAAAGAAAAGTACCATGAATGAGAACGAAAAGTGGTAGGGAAGGGAAGGGAAAGTGGTCGATCACCGTGGTAGGCTTGCTCATGCCAGCGTTTTGACAGCGGTGGTGTGCGGACATCGATTGTGATCTATTCAGGTTTGCTTGTGCGCGCTGACACCATGCTTGTTAATTCAGTGAGTAAGCGAATGTGTAAAATTTTATACAGCTGATAAAATTACTATCCTTACTCCGTATAGCTCTCTACTAATTTGCTATCACAATTGATGCGTCGCCTTTCGTGCGAAACTGCGACTTTTGTTCACCAACTGCTGTAAGACAGCTATAAGATAGATGTATCCAAGTATGGCACATTTTCACAGTCGCACCCGACTCATCATAAGCATAAATATTGATGAACGGAATATTGTTTAAAGAATGACTCGTTTGGGCAATTGTTTTTTTTTTCAGTTACGATACGCGAATGTAATCGGTTAAATCCAGATTTCACGGACGCCGAAACATTGTCCGCTTTCACCCCAAGGTTAGAAAACAAATCTAACCTGTAGTACCATTACAACTTCCGCACACACTCTCTCATTTGAACGCTAGTTCTGTTTTCTTCGATTTCTGCACTTGCACAATGTATTTGCTTTCCTAATATTAGCTGGTGATGGCCGGTGAAATGTGTACCTGTTTTGTTGGTGAAAGAGATATCTTATGTTACAGCACATCACTGCGTTTTTCTACTACCACTAGTTTACTTCTTTATTCCATTTCAATGTTGTAACAGATTGAAATCTTGTGCCAGGCTGTGCTTCGTTTTTTTATTTTTTCAGTATTGTTTGTCGTGTTTGCATAATACGCATAATTGTTACGGCGTTGATTCGCATAGTTGGCTAACAGGCTGTAATCCTTCCTCAGTGGTTGTGCTTCATTTCGAGTGCGCAGCATGCTTGATTGCATGAGGTTGATAAGATTTTGTGTGTGATCTTTGCTTTTAACGTTTTGTCAGCGCCTCCTCTATTTTTTCAATGCCAGTCAGTCGCCCGTTGCGCAATGGGAGCCGCTGGTCCACCTTAGTTCAGTGAGTTGCCACCCAGAGGGTACGAGTGCTTGCGTCACGCGTGCGTCTGAGCCACTGAGCGCGCGCCGCTGCCGTTCCGGAGGAGATGCGGTAGACGCTTCACGCGTGTGTCAGGATTACTTCCTCCGACTTTCGTCGTGAGGCGCCACCCGAAGGGTACTCTCACGCACAACCGTAAAGCAGGCGCGAGCGCTACCGGACGGGAGAGAGTAGGAAAGGGTAATCGGAGATGGCGGTGAACCGTTGGATCGGCTGGTATTGAAAAATAGAGGAGGCGCTGGTTCTGTATTAGAACCTTACTTTCTTTTCTTTTTCCTCGATAATTGTTTGTACACTGTTAAACTTTATTGCAGTAATGGTTTTTGTTGCGTGTGAAACTGCTTAGAGCACATTTATTGCTTTAATACTACCCTGGCGGATGGGCTTCGCATTTTCGGTTGCTCTTTATGTTGTTTTTTTTTAATTTTTTGTGTACGTGTGAGTGTACAGCGCGCATGTTTTCAAATGTCGACGCTCTTTCTTTTGTTTTCTTGAAAAAAAACGTTTTTTTTAATGCCCACCGGCTATGTTCTAAACTGACAGTGGCAGTATTGAATATAAATAAATAAAACATATACATCTTGTGATGACGAAGGCGATGGCATAAATGCGCTTGGAGTGTCCATAAAATTGCTATCGCAGTAATAAGTAAATGAGTAATAATAATAAGTAATAAGTAAATTCACCAATTACGTACAGTGGTGAATTTCAAGCTTTTAGTGCATATGATGGTGCAGTGTGCTGAATGTACATAATATCCGCTTCAATATGTTGTATATATTGATGTGTCTGGCTAGTTTTTGATATGCGCTCATATTAGGTGTGTACACTACGTTTGCTCTGCTTACTGCCTTGTATATATATATAGGGATCGTACTTCGTTTTCTTGTGCATTAACTATGATCCTGCTATGCAATGTCTATGAAGGCCTTTAGGGCAAATAAATCAAACCAGATGAAAATGGTGCACAGTGCTAAGTGGACTGACTGTGTGCGTGACATAAGTGATCGTAGCAGACGCAGAGGTTAGTGTGACAAGAGTGGTTAGGTTTTGTCGGACATTCTAGAGTATACCGGTCTCGTCGACATTGGCGCGATTGTTTCAGCAACTAGGCATACAGAAATTCAGGCGATCTATTGCCCTCACGTTTCAAACTTCAGTGTCTTCACACCACTCCCGTGAACTGTCATCTTATAGTGAATCAGTTTCTTTCTCTGACCACTGAATGGTTATTTTGAACATCTGTGCGAAAATAAGTATTTTCGTCCATAGAGGGCACTTTGCTAGATAAATGCAGAATTATTATGCGATCAGGAATCAATTATTTGCCTGGGAATAGCATTTACGAAGTATTTCTCACAGGTATCCATACATTCGCAGTTTGGAAGATGGTTAATTAAAGAACAGCTTAGTGTAAAGGCTATAAAGATCAGTTCTGGCAATACTATCCACAAGAAAAATGAAGAAAGACCATTCCTAAAAAGTTTCTGCAACCTTTGTGAGATTGGATGGCGAAATGCTGGACACGTACCTCTACAGAGTTTGCGTATTCGGCCTCTTAAAGGCGCACATTGCATTCAGAGCAACAAACGCGTCAAGCTCTGCTTCATGTGCGCTGTCACAAAATGCCTAAGGTAATTCCACACATACAAAATAACGGCAGACTAGCAACAGGTACAGGTGAAGATATTTCACAGTTTGAAAGGAATTTAATTACCTAGTGGTAGTCCCGATAATTACGATGTATAGTTAAAACCATGCTTTCCGCCTCTGAAAAGCACTTTGCAGGAAGGTGAGTGTGCAGCCGTTAGAAGCCCTGTTGCGATATAGCAAAATGAGCTAGCCCCTGATAACGTGCCTTAGTCGAAAACACGTGGCCCTGATGAAATATCAGCTCAAGTTTACGAAGATTTTAAACAATTCTCAGTGGAATATTGCTGAATATATCCACGACAAATCTTAAAAGGACTCCCACAGTCGCTTTCCAAAATAAACAGACAGTTTTAATTTGGAAACGTTCTGACGGAGAAAAGTTGCGTTCTGTTAAGGGCAACAGACCAATAATACTGATAAAGGTCGACTGTAAAATATTTGCGAAAGCTTTATTATAACGTTTACAACTCACTCTTCAATGATTATAACGGTACCACAGTAGTGGTACCGCTGTCAAGATCAATCTGCTGTTCTGCAGAGAGACATTGCAGGAGCCTTTGATTGTGTCAGTAAATTTTTTTTCTATTCGGGATCACGGCAATGATGGCTCTATTGTGCTTAAAGTCATAAGGTTTTGTTATAACCGTTGTTCGACTAGTTTACTTGGTAATGGTCATATCTCAGAACCTGTTTCTATTTCCCTTCTTTAAAGCAAGGCTGACGTATGTCCTCACTGCTTTTTGCCGCTTATCCTTAACAGCTGTGCTTGAGCATATTGCGCTGAAGTTGAATCCATGGCTTCAATGTACCGGAGTTTGAAGCTAAAGCATTAGCTTACGCATGTGAATTGGCAGTCTTCTGCACGGATAAAGGCAATGTTGGAAAAAGCTGTATCGACGATAGAAAGTTTAGTATTGCGCCTAAGAGCTCGACTGAACTGCTCGAAAGTTTAGCCTTATATTTTAGCCAAATTGTATTATACACAGAATTAAATCGCAGGAGTTGAGTGGAATGGTCTTCCGCGAAGATAACGCGGCATGTCGCATGACACCAACAAGTGTACATGACTTGAAAAAGCAGGGCCCAGCACTTCGACGTCATCTTCAGACATTTGTTCCACTCTTAGAAAACCTGAAACTTGCGATGCACTTTAAGCAACAAAGTTTCTGTGTGTCTTGCAGGTTATTCACTGCGCTAGGCCTTAGAATGATTTCATAAAATTTTCGAAACCTTTATATGGTCTCATAGTTTTGAATCCATGAGACGTATTGACCTTTCTAGGCCAGTTCGTGCTGGTGGGCTGGGAATTCGTCCGTCTTTATGCATGGCAAATAGTTTCCAGCTTGTTTATATTCTCGACACTGTGCATATGTTATTATTTGGTCATTCTTGCGAGGTAGATTTGTTGATGCCTAATGTGATTTCGTTGTTTGTTCCAATTGATCGGCGCGTCCGCATTTTTCTGGTTTGAGGCATGAAGTTTACTTCATAGCCCGTTTTCTTAGAGGCCGGTTTCAATCCTAATAGCATTCTTTGGCCATTTATAAGAAGTCAGCAAAGACATCAAGGACACTATATGGGAAATGACATGTACTTATTAACTGAAATAAAGAAATGATAAGTTAATGGAAATGAAAGCGGTTGAAAAAAATTCTGCGATGAATGCGGTACTCCCTAATGCAAAATTTGAGCGTAGCTCTCAATGTGCTTTCATTTCCCCGTGTCAATATTTAGCATTACGATTATATAGGCACACGGTTTACATTAGGACAATGCGGGTAGCGTAGCTGGTGCGGACAATCTGTCTCGTGTGCACATTGCAAACAGAGCGAAGCGTGGCGCGACTGCCTCGGTAATCGGGAGATCGCGAGAGGCTGCACGTGGGTGAGGCATGGGCGCGTTTCACAGCAGCCGCCGCAGACAGACAGATAGCTTGCAGGATACGCAAGCATAAGAGGAAGAAGAGAATAAAGATGCGGGATTGCTGGCGTGCACACCAGCACGACTTGACTGGCCGTTAGGTTTCAGAGTTATACGCCGTGTACTGGTGTGCCGTTCCAACACATGCCTCTCGCAATGCCGTCACCATCCGCATGTGCCACGTCAGCCAGATAGGCGGAAAACCTGCATGCCGTTTCGAGCACACCCATTCGCTGCTGGCCACTCAAAGCGGATCGATGTGCAGACGCATGCTTTCGACTCCTCCTTTAGGGTCAATTACGCCTCCTTTGGTCCCCAACATGGGTCTTCAATAACCCTCTACGCATGGGGCTAACCACCAGACAAGCAATGCCACCGCATGCGTGCCGGTTGCAACAGCATCGAAACCACAGCATGCGCGCCACCCTCGCCCTGCACCGCAAACGACGCTCAGGCGCCGTCATCACTGCGCCCGGTCTCTACCTGTGACCCATGACATCTTTGAAGACCACTGCCCTTGCAAATCGTTTAGTTGTGCCTACGCATCAACCAAAACTGGCCCAATATTTTCGCCAATCAATAAACTGACAGTCACTTAGCATACGCCAAAGAGGGTGGGCGAAAGCCTGCGCACTCACGTGACATTCATTAAATTAGTTGACATTCTCATGCGAATGCATTGTTACTTCTTCTTACTTGCTTTTTTCCGAACAAAGGTCGCGCGTTCGTGTGCCTTAATTGACGCTACGTTAATAAACTACGCCTCCATTATCCTCGCACTAATTATCAAAAAAAGGAGTGGGTTTGACTCCCACCAAAGGGCTAGGGTGGAACTCGCAGAAAAGAACGTGGGTTCGAGTGCTTCAATTAAGTCTTTGTTAATTAACTCTGCCTTAATTAACTTCGCCTGAGCGCCAAATGTAGTGAGTTCGACTCCCACTGAAGATCGTGGGTTCGAGTACTCTATCGTAATTAACACGATGACGACGGTGACCCACGCACCATCAAAATTGTTGCGTGAGCTCTGCTTGCTTGACCCGCGCACCATTAGAATTGTTGGGAGAGGATTGCGTCCTTAGTCATAGAAGACCATGACGACGGTGACCCGCACACCATCAGAATTGTTGCGTCAGCGTTTTATAAAGGTAAGACACGATGCCGGGTCGGTGTAGTGAGTGAATTATTACACCGAGTGGCCATCGTGTACGATTCCACTTAGACGACATGGTTTTCACTGAAGGACGTTGAAGGTCGACTGAACGATGAGACATATAAGGCTTTCGCCTTAATATATTTGTGTCACCTACACTTGTTTTGCGACCCTAAGATACACATCGTAAAGGGAAGATATAATGCTTTCACGCACACAAAATATTTTACATAGACAGCGGGGAACATATATGTATTTAGGTTCGGACACAGTCACCTAAGTATTCGTCCCGAGTTCACTAAGCGTTATCTCGTTCGCTTTTGTAATCGATTGATTAATTGCCTGATATTTACTTTTTTCATAGCGAAGCTGTTAAGGGCTCACTCTTCGATGGTCGCGTCCGGATGTAGAAAAAAACTCTCATCTGTGAGTGAAAGCGCGCGAGGGTGAGGGACACGCGCTTTCACGGGGAGCGAACGCACGGCGGAGAGCAAAAGCGACTTCCCAATGGAAGGGGAGCGGTGGGCGAGGAGGGCATTGGGGCATCCTAGATTGTGTGTGTGCGCACCCGCTCTCCCACTGCGGCTCATGCGTGCAGCCCCTCCGGCCTCTGCCGCCTCTGCCGCCGACATTCTCTGTACTCTCGCCCGCCTCTCCCCTAACAGTGTCGACAATGGCGTTTAGCCTTTCCGTCACGTAGCCATCGCGCTAGCGCTCTTACCAGTTGCCCTTACGACTCGCCATGGCCCGGCCGTGTGACGTTCGTTCAGAGGAACAACGCAACGAGCGACGGGGAACTGGCGACTCAATCACCCACGCGAAAGGAGGACAGCGGGAAGGCAGCGCGGGAGGAAGAGCTTGCGGCTTCTGCTGTGCAAGCAACTTGTACTTAGCGAGGCGCCAGGCGGTCGCAAGCACCGTATCTTGAAGGCGATCTGCAACACGGCTCCTACCTTTGTATGCGCTGTGCTTTCGCCGCTCAGTTTCCATTGAAGCGATAGACCGCATGGATCTTCGGCCACTGCTGCAGGTGCACTTGCTCATGCTAGCATTTTGACAGCGGTTTTTTGCGGTCACAACCGCCGTCGAAACACAAACAACGCGCAGAATTGTTGTCGACGGTGGCGGCATTTTGCCCGCGTTCTCACCGAACGCGCGCGGTGTTGGTGACGTGTTTATGAAGAACGTGCCAACCTTTGCCAGACACCCTTAGGCGGTGTACCGTAGCGACCATAAGGTCATGGTCCCTGTGGTCACTAAATCCTAATAGTCCTAATTGAAAATACATAATTCCCACCATAATACAGCTTCGCTGGTCCTCCATCTCCACCCCAGTGGAAGGGCTGACGGTTTTTTGACACATAATTTGCAAATACTGAGCGGAGCCGTAACCCAAGGCTCGTTTTTATCCATTAAGTTAAACCATGGCAGTGGCCTACATCTTGCGCTGCTTGTGAAACACAGTCATAAGGCTCCGTTGGACTTAATGTACTTAAACAACATAACATTATAATTTAGGTTAGGGTAACAAAACACGTAACCAATTTCTAATGTATTGCAAATGTACTATTTACTCGCACACTTCGAACTCTGACTTCACATTAACCATAATTAACCTTGTTGAATTTTTGCCATATATCAACAAGGTTCCTGTTTAGTTTCCCCAGCCCAGCTGAGAAACGAACTACCGAATCTCTCATGATACAAAGGAAAACATTAGGGGATAAGAACGAGGGTTTACTAATTATTTGCAACACTTCTCATTACGCCTGAAACGTGAAAGTATCGCCACGCATTACACTTAACAATCCCCTTATTTTCGTTCAACTGGAAATTCGTGTATTGTACAGATGTTTTAGTACTCTAGGAAACATTGGGATGAACGGCAGTATCACACTCCCGTACGTTGAACAGGCAAATTTGTACACATACTATAATTATCCTATCCATATTATACGTGTGTTGTTCTTCACCCTTAACGTGCTTCGTACTTCATCGAAATAATAAGTACAATATCTAGCATAGTTCAACGTGGTTACCTTCGAAAAGCAAGCACATGCCTCGTATAACGCATGAAAATTCGAAACAGACAAAAATCAGCAATTATTTTAAAAGCGCTTATTTAACCTACGCACTTCAATCGCTCGGTCCCCGTTGCTCATGGTGTGGTCCCTATTTCCTCTAGAATGAAATATCTGCCCTTTTTAGTCCTCCCAGGAAAGCGGCCGAAATATTTGAGGCGTTTCGTAAAATGCCACTTAACTGGCGGAAAACGATGGTATTCCATTGCGCAAAATTTCTACACAAGCGTCACAATTTGTTTTTACAATGCCGCTAACGTTGCACACGTTTTTAAATAAATTTAAAGTTAGTGTGTATTCTACATTTTTCAGAAAACCTTCAAAACTGGCATAAAATATTCACGAGCGCTTCTAGTTGCAATATCAGCTTCACTGTAAAACTAACAAGTGTACGCATCAATCGCTCCAGCAACGCGGTCACATTGAAGTATGGCGTCTTGCGAGCAGAGAGCACACAGTGCACATCAAGCATACATCGCGCCCCCAAAACACTAAGTCGAATACAATAGACTCAAGAATCAATGTATCATTCTCACTAAGCAACGTGCTAAGATGGAAGTACTTACAGGCAATCTTTTTGTATGAATCGAGTGGGAGTTACCTCACTGTAGGCCGACTTATATTTTTTACAAAACACTTGAAGTTTCTTGCATGGTATGGCATGGCATGGCATGGCAAGAACTTTATTTTGGCCCAGAGAAACTAGGGCCCGAGGGCAAAAGCCCCCAGGCTAAGTCGGTGGCTCCGCCCAGGTAGGCACCGGTAGGCCAAAGGCTTTCCCAATGTCTTGAGCTCTCCGGACGGCCAGGAGTTGATCTTGGAGGACTTCACTGGATATGCGTCGACTCCAGTCCTCCTCACTGCTGAAGTCCGAAGCCCTTTGGTTGGGGCACAGCCAGAACATATGATCAAATAACACGGAGTGTGTCCACAGCTTTTACATTCCGCGGGAAACTCTTGGTCACTTTTGTTAAGCACAAAAGGTGTAGAATAAGATTTAGTTTGAAGCATTCTTAACGTGACTGCCTGAGCTCTGAATAAATAAATTCATTTGACGTAGTTTACAGCAAATTTTACTTCTCTAGACATAGCCGTTGATTTTTACAAAGTGGGACGCATTTGCCCCACTGACAATAAATTGTGTTTCAAAAAGTTCGTTCAACGCAACTGTCACACTGAGGCTCTAAAATCTCAATGTAAACAATATTTCTGACCACATCCCACGTGAACCAAAACTCCTTCCATTTTTTTGTGCGGTTTAAGTAAATGAGGTGCTTGGAAGTAGTTTGCAACTAATTACACATCTGTACAACAAGCCGTTTTGTTTTAATATGTGAGAAGTATTTGTCCCACTGACGCTACATGACTTTTTTGAAAAGTGGGACTCATTTTCCGGACTGATTTTCGAGGGTATCAATGGGAAATTATATGTAAACACTGCCGTCATAAAACGGACGAAAGCATGAGAGACGAAGTGGAAATATGGAGGGCATAAACCAAATGTTTCCGTGCAGTTATCGCCAAAGCATCGAACAGCGACAGCACTAGCACCTTCTTGCATGTGCATGCTTTTTCACCTGTTTTCACAAGGGCGAGATTTGTGGACAGGCTGGCCTCTCAGGATAAAGGTCTAAGAGCTAAAAGTCTAAGGCTAAATACAGGAAAGAGGAACAAGTTATCAGCCCTGTTGAGAACGTTTTTTTAAAGGAGCAATTGTGGGCAAATTTATGAAGCCTTCTAAGAATGAAAACACTTTGTGTCATTCAACACCATATGAATGTCAAGAATGTGAAGAATGTCATTGAACATCATATGCGCAAACGCGTGAAAAGCTTCGCCTAATTGAGTTTTCCGTCACAAGCGTCGCACCTGAACTTATGTTCCTGAGGTGTTGCATAAAATGATATATTTGGTCAAATAACTTTGTTATACTATTCACAAAAAGCCATCGCTTCTTCAAATGAGTGTGTGCAAGAAGTGAACTGAAGCTGCTATATCGTTTCAGATATAGTCAAAACACCAAAATAGAGACTCCACAACAAGGAAATGGCACTCCTCCAAATGTTGACCTTATGGTCGTTCGCTGTCATGCAAGCTGCTCATCAGGAGCCCGCACAGGGCGGAGTAAACACACCAGATCTCTCCGAGTACCAAAACGCTTGGCCGGTAGGTTTGCTCTACATGCATTTTCCGATAGCAGACATTAGTGGTAAATATGTAAGCGTTGTTGCATAACTTTACCTAAAAAGCAGCCACGGGGTGGATATATAAACGAACGGAGGCAGAACAACCATCGCTGTTAACAGATTCGACGAGCTAATACAATGTAACGAAGAAAGCTGCACTTTAACTGAATACAGTTTAACTATTCCTCTAGCCTTATGCAAACTGGGGCGCTATAACGTAAAATGATTCCAAACTGTTTTGATTCCAATTTCTGTAATCAGCCTCCACGATTGGTCAAAAGGTTTTCGGGCCACTTCCAACTTCGCCTGTCTGTCACGCGACGTCATGAAAACCGTGTAGGCTCCCCATCTGATATAACGTGTACACACTGATTATGCATGATTAAACCGCACAAATAAAAATTCACATTCCTGATTCGACGCCTTTTCACCATTAGCACTCTGCTATTGGTTCAATGTTTTCTCGCTACGCCCACTTCGCCTGTCTGTCACGCGACCAAACGAAACCGCGAAAACTCGCACGTCAAAGTGACGTGTACGCAAAAAAATGCATTATTATGACGAACAAAACTGAAAATGTTTCTGAATAGCCACAGACTGCCCCGTTCCGAAAGAAATAGAAGGTGGCTGCCCAGCGATCGCTCAGGCCCTCGCTACTCGCACCTGCCGGTGAGCATGTATTTATTTGTGCATGATAAACCTTTTTTCGTGGCAGTAAAATGTTATCGAGCCCTTTCGGCATGCATACGACATCGCTCTGCCAACTCTTTATTGCTGAGGATCCGTTTTAGCGGCATTCTTATCCTTCCGTTGCACGCCACCGCGATTTTCGACCAGCCACCGCAAGCTAAGTAAGGCGAAGCGGACCAATCGGAGAAGCCGGCACCACCCTCTTCATGTGGTTATCTATTTTCACTGTGCTGGCTCGGCCCCATCGAAACCTTCTCCACTAGAGCGTGCTCCCCGACTCTTGTCAGCCAATTAGATAAAAAAACGCTGAGTGTAGCCAATGTTATTGGTTTTGAAAGCGAACAAAGGTGACCTCCTACAAACGAGGAGAGTGTTTGATGGGGTTGTTCAGAGAACGCTGCGGGCCATCGCCCGATGCTTGCGTCGGTGGTTACGTAAATTTGACGTCAGGAGTTTGGAATCAAAACAGTTTGGAATCATTTTACGTTATAGCGCCCCAGATCTTTCATTCATCGGAATAAAGACAAAGCGCTTTGTGTCGGCATTTCTCGCTAACGTGGAACCCTTTCATTGAAAAGGAACTCTCATTTACAGTGGTGTAAGTTCTTCCAAGAGAGTGATACATCAGACCGCTTCCGCTTGGTACACAAAGCAGTAGCTCTTACTTATTACGCGGAATTCTTGCTTCAATAGGGTTTCTTGTGTCTCTGCCGGAGTGTACCTTGACGAGGAAGCAGGCATACCTTTGTGCTTAGCCCATAGCTACTAACATAAAACATGTAGGCTTGTTTATTTGATAGTGTAATGCAATGGCGGTTACCCCAACTATTAGCTTCTTTGGTGCACTATAACGAGAAGAAACACATGTTCTGTGTTTTTATTGTGGGCTTTTGAAGACATGTATGCCTTCGAAGAAATTTGTTGGGTGACATCTCTTTAAATGATTTCTAAAATGTCCCTACACGGCTAATTTCCGCACATGGGTTCGATACCCCCACATCTGTTAACGCATCTCCTAGTCTGGCTACCGTAAGACTTGCCGCGGAATAGGTGAGCACTGTAGGCAGCCTTTCCTTAACGACAAATAATAAAACCGTATGTTTGTTGTGTTGTTGTTGCAGTTGTCTCCTAACATGACTGATAACGTGTGGTTGAATTGTCATATAAGAGATGCTTTTAAAACTACATACAGAAAAAGATACTGTAAAAACAAGTTAACAAAATACAAGGTGACAAAAATTTGTGTAGATATACTAACTGCAACCTTTTGGAAAAAATATTGTGTTACTGTAGCACTAATATGACAGAACAGTACCTGACACACTTGTGAAAAGGACGAAACGAGAACATATTCAAAGTCATAAAACGTAGATAATTTCAACATTTTTTTTCCTAGAAAAAGAATAGCATTGGTACGAAGTAAATTGATCAATTGTTTCACCTCTTAGGAAAAAGAACATATGCTAGTATTAGAGAAACCATATACAAAAAGTGACATACTTAATCGCAGAACACTGCAAGAGTAGCTATAAAAGGGATTACTCTATTATAATAAAAATGCCTTCACTGACAAGTGTCCGAATCATGGCGGAAAACCAGTGAGGATTGTTTTGTGGACTTAAGAAACACTGTTTTCATTCAGTGCCTAACTATGTAAAGGATGGAGAAAAATTCACGCACGTCCATTCTGACCTGAGTCTCCGAGAAAATCAGTATACTTATTTCAAGACAATTATGCGTTTGAACATTCATGAACATTTATAAACATTTGAATAAGTGACCTTGAAGGAGAGGTTCAGGATCATGCAACGGCGGATATTTTTGCTCGTTAGCAAGTATGTCGGTTATTATCTAGTCAACATTTGAACCCTAACTGACAGAAGTAATTCATTACGCAGGTTAACATGTCGTTGCAAGGGCATCAAATGGAAAAATAATAAATACACCAGAGCTCACAGATAGTTATGCCATATTACTCAAAATAGAATCTTTAGTTTTGGTGAAATAAATTGAAAATGAGCAGAAAACTAACTCAAAAGTTGAGCTTTTCACCTTCTATTTTTCTGCTCCAACTTGATCCCTAAATAGTCCCGTTAACGAAACACTGTTATAATTTTGAAAACGATTTGCATCATTTACCTACTTTAGGCACTTTGAGCCTGCCTAAGCTCTTACACGGACACAGTGATTAAAGTTGTGTAATAATTTTGCCAATTTAGTTTGTGCTTGTGATCATGCAGTCGTGGTCTTTCCATTGTAGTCATCCTCTATGCACCATCTGACTAGTTTTCACGTCATGGTGACGCCATTGCCATCGTACAGTCGTCGCCATCCCGTTATCGTTTTACCGTCATGGTGATACCGTCGTTCCGTATAGACGTCACAGCTTCGTCATTCCACCGTAACCATGCAAACGTAATTCACTGGCTAATATGCCGCTGGTATTATGTCGCCGTCGGTATGCGTCACCGTCATGCATTCACTGTCACACCGTGTTTTGATGCCGCCGTGATTGTTCCGTCGTCGTCAATGAATCGTTGTAACGCCGTCGTAATTACGCCATTGTAGCCATAGAGACATCGCCATACAGTCGTTATCATAAGCTATCGTTCCGTCATCGCCATGTACGTACACGTACAGTCTTTGTCGTGAATTTGTTGCAACACCGTTGAGGTGATGCCGTCGTCATTCCAGTTTTGTCAGCCAGTTGTCGCCATACCATCGTCGTCGCGATGTCACCGTCACGCTGTTGAGGTAATACAATTATTGTCACGCCATTGCCGTTATACAGTCGTCTATATTCTAGCCATCATCATCACGCTGTCATGCTTGCCCCATATAATCGTTTGAGAATCCTAATTTTGTTGTTCTCACGACGTCATCGTATTTGCTTCTTTGCTGTTGTTACATCGACGTCATTCGTTTTTGTCATCCCATTGTCGTCAGCGCCGGTGCGTCGTTGCCGCGCAGTCATGGTCACTGCTGGCCCCGGCGAGTGGTAGTCATAGCACAGGGTGCTGATCCCCTAGGCACTGTAAGTCATATACAGCCGAAGCAATAGATATCTGCGAAAGATTACTACAGATTATAAATAAAGCAGTCCTCAACAATATGGCGCATTGCTACAGTGCTTGAATGTTGATCGCATTAACCTCGGCAGTCATTGTCAGATGGGTTTTGCTGAAATAATTCTAGCTAAAGCACAACCAGTTGCGAATGCTAGAGAGGAAACTTGTATATGATTCGGATACCTTGAACACGGCTACAAAGTGGTGCAATAACTTGAGCGTACTCGTGATGCAAATCGTTAGTCTCAATCTTGGATATGCCTAGACACAGCACAGTGCTTTCCTTTCGTGTAATAGAAGTAATAGTTGCTGGCGAGCTGCATAAGCTTTAAAGGCATCGCTCTCCTTTTGTGGCTGCTAATTTAAAGTACTATCCTAAACATTTCTTGAATACTTCAAGCACGTGACTGGAGGATTGAGCTGTTTCCGATAAATAAGACAGATGAAATGTGCATTTGACAATCTGGAAAAAAAAGTGGGGACTAATATTAAGGTGAGAAAAGTCAGCATAATGGCATCCCAGGATGACTGTGGAAGTTAATACGATGACTATTCAAGCAATCTTGAAACCCACCGTTGTGCTTCAGACAGATTCATCTAAACCCTTAAAGGCCATTCTATGATTTACACTGTTTCGGCTATATGCGACTAAGGCGGCGTCCGGGATCAGCCCACTTTACTCCAACACTCGCTCGCGAGGGTCGGCAAGATAACTAAACCATGATTATGACTGTATAATGACGACGCAGTAAAGACGATGGAATGAGGATGAAGGGATACCATCAATAGAACGTTGTAGACGGCCTGAAGTCGACGTTGAAGTGAAACTGGAACGAAAATTTCGAAATGATGACGAACATTTCAAAATTATGAAATGAAACGATTGATGGCAACATGAGGACCATGGTATGAAGAGAGCAGGACGATGGCGTGATGACCATTGTATGAGGAGAATTGGAATGCTACGATGAAATGGCGATAAGGGAACGCTCACAACGGCATGGGGACAATGGAATGGCGACGAATGTATGATTACAAGACGGGACAACGACGTTGCGATGAGAATCCGGTTACAAAGCTGGAATTAGGGTGATGGAGAGAACACAATGGCATCGGGACGACGGCATCGTGGGGTTTTACGGGGTTTCTGGGGTTTTACGTGCCAAAACCAGGCACGCCGTAGTGCTGGGAACTCCGGAAATTTGGACCACCTGAAGTTCTCTAACCTGCACCTAAATCTAAGTACACCGGTATTTTCCCATTTCGCCCCCATCGAAATGCGGCCGCCGTGGCCGGGACTCGATCCCGCGACCTCGAGCTCAGCAGCCCAACACCATAGCCACTGAGCAACCACGACGGGTAGAGATGTTGCTAGAATTCGCGGAAAGGAATAGGCTCTGAATAATAAATACTTTCTTCAGGAAGTGCAGTGTACCTGGAAAAGCCCTAATGTAGAAACAAGGAAGGAAATAGATTTCATACACTCTGCCTGTCTTAGCATAGTGCAGGATGTAGAAGTGTTAGGTAGGGTAAAATGCAATCACCATAGGTAGTTAGTGATGTCTCATATTTCTCTCAATTTGAACAGAGAAAAAAATAAAATTTGATCAGGTAGAAGCAGGCAAACCTTGACGCAGTAAGGATAAAAGCAGACCAATTCAGGCTGGTGGTCGCCAACAAATATGCAGCTGTAGAACAGGAAGATGAACACAACATAGAGGTAATGAATGAAACCCTAACTAGGATGATCTCAGAAGCAACAATTGAAGTGGGAGGTAATGCACCAATACAACCAGTAGGTAAGCTCTCCCAAGTAACAAAGGGCCTAATAAAGAAACGAAAAAACATGAAAGTGTCGAACTCAAGACATCAGGTAAAGTGACAGGTAAACTGTCAAAGCAGATCAACAAGAAGAAAGTAAGGGATATTAGAAAATATAACATGGAAAAGATTGAGGAAGCAGTAAAATATGGACGCAGCATGAAATCAGTGAGAAGGAATCTTGGCGTAGGACAAGGCAAGATATATGCACTGACCGATAAGCAGGGTAAGGATATCAGCAATTTTGATGACATCGTGAAAGCAGCGGAAGAATTCTACACTGACCTGTAAAGTGCCCAGGGCAGCCAAGCTACATTAATACGATGTAGTGATGAACAGGACACAGAGGCTCCTTCTATAACTAGTGATGAAGTTAGAAGGGCCTTGCAATACACAATCACAGGAAAAGCTGCAGGAAAAGACGGAATAGCAGTCGATTTATTCAAATATGAAGGAGAGAACATGCTTGAAAAGCTTGCGGCTCTTTATACGCAATGCCTCATGAGTTCAAGTGTACCAGAGAGCTGGAAGAACGCCAACATTATACCAATCCATAAGAACTGTGACGTTAACCAATTGAATAATTATATACCAATTACCTTGCTTTCAGTGTTGTGTAAAATAATCACGAAGATATTTTTTGATAGAATCAGGGCAACACTTTACTTCACTCAATCAAGAGAACAGGCTGACTTAAGGCAGGAATATTCTACGATATATCATATTCATGTCATCAATCAGGTAATCGAGAAATCTGCAGAGTACAATGAACCTCTCTATATGGTTTTCATGGATTATAATAAGCATTTGATTGAATAGAGATACCAGCAGTCATAGAGGCATTGCGTAATCAAGGAGTATAGGAGGAATACTTGAATATCTTGGCAAATATCTACAAAGATTCCACAGGTGCCTTGGTTCTCCACAAGAAAAGTAGAAAGTTACATATCAAGAAAGAGGTCAGGCAAGGAGACACAAACTCTTCAATGCTATTCACTGCATGCTTTTAAGAAGTATTGAAGATCTTAGACTGAGAAGGCTTAGGAGTGAGGATCAACGGCAAATATATCAGCAACCGTCGGTTTGCAGATCACATTGTCCAGTTCAGCAACAATGGCGAAGAATTGCAACAAATGATTGAGGACCGAGAAAAAAGCAGAGAAAGTGTAAGAGTGGGTTTGAAGAATAAAATGCAGAAGACAAAGATAATCTTCAACAGCCTGGCAAGGTAACAAGAATTCAAGGTCGCCAGTCAGCCTGTAGAGTCGGTAAAGGTGCACGTTTATCTAGGTAAATTACTCACAAGGGGCCCTGATGATAAGAAGGAAACTTACATTAGAATAAAATGGGTTGGAGTGCATACTGCCGGCATTAGCAAATCCTGACTGGGAGGTTTCCACTGTCGCTGAAAGGAAAAGTGTAGGATCATTGCATTCTGCTGGTGCTAACTTATGGGGCAGAAACTCGGATGTTAACAAAGAAGCTCGAGAACAAGTGAAGGACCGCACAAAGCGATGGAACGAAAAATATTGGGCCTAACGTTAAGAGACAGGAGGAGAGCAGTGTGGATCAGAGAGCAAACGGGGATAGCCGATATTCTAATTGACATTAAGAAGAAAAAGTGGAGCTGGGCAGGCCATGTAATGCGTAGGATAGATAACCGGTGAACCATTAGAGTTAGAGTGGGTGCCAAGAGAAGGGAAGCGCAGTCGAGGACGGCAGAAAACTAGGTGGGGTGATGAAGTTAGGACATTTGCAGGGACAAGTTGGAATCAGCTAGCGCAAAACAGGGGTAATTGGAGATCGCAGGGAGAGGCCTTCGTCCTGAAGTGGACAGTTATGTAGGCTGGTGATGATGATTATGACGGCAATTCGGAATAGCTGTCAGTCTCATGGCGCAGGCCACTGGTTGTTCCTGGCAGAAGCTGATGTCAAAACGCTCGCAGGCATCCCATTCTGAACCACCCAAGCCAGGACCAGCAAATCTTGAACTTATCTGACATGGACAACGCGCAATATCCCAGAGAGCAAAGCGGAAGGCAACAGGTGGCCCACTATGCCGGCACCAAAATAGAGGCCAGCTATCTTGTAGGCTTTTTATGTCTTTCTCGGTGCTAATCCAGCACTGGTCCTCCTTTCTCCGACTCTACCATCATGTTCTTTAAATGCAAGGAGCGAAATATGTCTTATCTACGAAAGATAACGGTGAATACAACGGCGGCGAACGTCGCTAAATGTGTAGCAATATTTGATAATTGTGTCACATGTAAGAGGCCGCCTGTGGCGCGAAAAAGAAGAGGAGCACGCGATGCCAGGTGTTCGGAACGGCGCGAGCGCGCGAGGCGCGTGAGAGGAGGCATAATCGAGGGATGAACGGCGCTGTCCGTGGAGTTTCAACGTGGCACCGGGTCAGGAAGGTCGCATCTTCAGCTATGTTCTGGCGACGGGAGACTTGGGGGTCTGGTTGAGTTCGCGACGCTGGCCGTCCAAGGTGTGGCCGTCGACCTCGGCAAATTCGGGCGAGGCTCCTGGACGGGCTGCAGCTTCTCACGGCAGGACCAGGCACCCCAGAGAGGATCCCCCTTCTGCGGCAGACCGGCACTTTCGAATCTCCTCGGGACGACACGTCGGCACTCCTGAAGAAGTTGCGACGCATCCCGACGCTAGGCCTAGGCAGGTGGGCCTAAGCAACGCCGAGCGTCATCGCTGACGAGCTGACGAGCTCATAACCGACGAACCGACGAGCTCACCGCCGAAAAAGAGACAACGCGAGTCGTCAGCATCTACGGCAGCATCGACACCTGAAGCAATACGACTTGGACCCGACGTAAGGAACTTCAAGTCAGCGGTCCGTAAGAGCCCATGTTTTTGTTTGCGACGCAGTTAGGCCGAATGCAGGGTGGCTAGACTCTGAAGAATCCGCGCTAAGACTGACCGAGAGAATTTAAGGCGGAGCGAGGCTCCGAAACTGAGATAGTTTTGTTTAAGTAGTTTATAGTTAATGTGAGTTTGCTGTTTGAGTTCCAGTGAAGACTTTTGTTGAATCAATTTTAGTTTCGCGTGCCTTAGTTTTGAGTTTCAGTTTCAGTGTTGTGTGTTGCGTGCTTCTACCTCTCCTGTATATATTAAATCCTCGTTTGCCGTGCCGCCAGTCGTCTCTCTCCTCCATCGAGAGTAGCGCATGCTCGCAACTCTCCGCACTCCCAAGTAAAGGTGACATATTGTGACCACTCGTACACTTTCCATTTTATTTATTTTTTAACACGAAAGTGTTTTATGCCGGGGTCCACCAAGACTTCACTGACGTATTTCCGTCACGGAAATACGTCATAGAACATAATACAAAGAAAGAAACCAGAAGAAAAAGTTCCACAAACATGCAAAATTTGGAAATCGAACCCACGACCTCTCGGTCCGCGACGATAGATCGCCGAGCGTTTAACCCATTGCGCCACAAACGCATTTGCAGAGAGCTACACAGACGCGCCTTATATATCTAAAGCCCAGACCACACGTACGCTTGCAAACGCGCGCAAGCTCGCGTCCGCGCGCCCACGCATGCGCAGACGGTGCGGCACGGCTCGTACGCGTCGAAACGCGGCGCGATCTCGGTGATCAGCTCCTCTCAGTTATCGCGCGCCTGGGCTGCCTCGCGTCGGCGTGCCTGGCTACGCAGCGACGGCGCGGTACATTCAACTCTCAGTTAAGCAGAATTATACCATGCAAGAAAGTGCTTCTTCTTCACTTTTTGTGCTGATCTAACAGCTCCAAAAAGATAACAATTGCGTTTATAGATATCGAAGCATTTTGAATCACTGCCAACAACGAAATACGAAGTGGCGTCTGTCAAGGTGTAAACAAGTGAGGCCAGTGAGCGCGCGCTGTCGCGCGTATTTGTGGATGCAAACCGCCATTCCACGCTGGGCGCGGCAACCGCAAGGCGCGTAGACGCGAGCTTACGCGCGTCCGCAAGCGTACGTGTAGTCTGGGCTTAACACTCCTCCGTGTACCCGCGCTCTTGCTCGGGGCGTTGCCGCCGCCTACGAGCAGAAAAGAGAAGTACTGCATTATGACACTAACGCGCACCGACAGTGAACGCTTCGGTGGTCTCAGCACTACGACGCCTCGATGCCAGCATTCGAAGGGACGCTGGCATCAAGAAGCACTACCAACGCCACCTAGGTGGCGTTCACCGTACTCAGCGCAGCGGAGCGTGGCCTCCGCAATTAGCTCTGAAAATGTTTCTGAAGTTGATCGCGGAGGCTGCAATTACGACGCGCTGTACGCGCTGATTTGACTCGGTGACGATTCAGTTACGTGCTTTGTCTTGTGCGTTGTATTAGTGTGTCAGTTACGTGCTTCGTCTTTCGCGTTGTGCTAGCGTGTGCAGCGTAGTGCAGCTTCCATATGCACGACGGTTGCTCATGGTCATCGACGTTGGTAGTCGTGATGGAGGAGACGTGCCACCAGGCGTCAGCGTGGGTGCATCAACGCCTAAGGGCGCTTTAGCCACAAAACACCAATAGACATTATATATCAATGTGCAATAAACATTACACTACTTCTGTGAAGACACGTTTCACTTTCGTGTTCTATACCGATTCCTATATAAGAGGGATCAACCACATTTTTATTTATTCATTCATACTGCAGGCCAACATACTGGCCCATGCAATTTCTTTTTTACTTTGCCAATATTTTTAATACCGCTGCTGAAGCAGTTCGCGGTTAAATCCGCGCATATTTATCAATAAAAACTGAGACTATAACCAGTTGTATTATACACTTCCTTAAATTTGCTAAGCAATGCCGATAGGATGCTTATATAATATATATGAGTTCACTGATCAGAGTGTAATTACATAATGTACTTGTAGTAGTAATAAACTTACATTTAAGAGCGTACAAAATGGAAATCTATTGTATTTTGTGGCTGTGACTGAACACAAATATAGGGACAGCCGAGAATCTCTCAAGACTGTTACTTCAATTATAAAATTGTAATTTAGGCTGAAAATACCAGTACTTTAATAGGCTGGTTATACACAATTAGTTATTCATCTAGGTTGACGATGTCACTGATGTGCAGTGCAGGTTGAAGTGCCATAATGATTGGTAATAACTACTGATCTGTCTCTGTAAATTCTGGCTCCCCTGTTTTAAACCGTTGGTAGCTAAAAAACAATTGCATTGATGACATGAATGTTGAGTTAAAATTTAGTGAATATTACAGTTGTGGAAGAAAACGAAATTGTCGTGTGGAAAATGCATTTTATTTTCTCTTCATTCCGTCCCTGGACTAACTTTTGCCCATAGGAGCGATATGCGTCACCGATTTCTTGAGTCGGTAAATATGAATCGGCGCTTGTGATTTTGACCTAATATTTAACGCTATTTGATGGAATGCTTTTGTTTGTTTCACAATTGTATACGCTACAGAAATGTAAGAATTGGCAAGAGATAAATTAGGATTCACTTTGTGTTCACTTAATTCATACAATTTTTAAGACGTGGAGCACATTGCGAAACGGCGCCTGTTCAGTTGGTTTAAAAAATGAGGCAGACGCTACTGGTGCGAAAAAGCAAAATACAGAGGTGTCGAAGTAAAAAAGGTTCCTTATTGTTTCTATACTCTCTCTATGGCACACGTTCTAACTTGTTAAATTGATGTTGAGCAATGATGACGTCATGCCTGCTTAGTAGAATTCGTAATACTGAAGGTATTTTCCAGATGGCTGTAAAATTTTCGAAAAATTGTATTTGCGTTATAGTAAATGTTATTCCCAAACGCCAAATGTAGTGTTGAGAAACTGTCTGTATCTAACAACAAAAGTTTATTCTAGCAAATATAAGAGGTGTCATTTAATATATATTATTGTTCCAGATGATTAGCTCCGAGAAAATGATTAACCTCGCCTACATATATCTGGGGGGCACTATTAACCAATCAGTATACTGCGTGCAATCAGCTTATTTCAAATCAGACAGGGCAAAGCAAACATCTGAAAGAACCCTCGAATATCTCATAATGGGCGAAAGGTAAGACTCAGCAAATATGAGCAACATTTGGCAACCAAAGCGCACGTTGCTGTGTTACATTATTTTACTTTTTTATAGTTTTCCCTGAGAGGGAGACGATCGTTAACCTCATAAAACGTGTTTTTCAAGTTGCCGTTCACGTTAAGTAGTTCTACGCTGTTTATGTGTACTACCAAAATGGCAAGCAGTAATAAAATTTCTGACATTGTGATGAATACTACATCTCCCATGCCTTCTGTAAAACTTTTTTGTTATATAATTTAAATAAACATACCATTTGCTTAACAGTCCTAATGGAGATGTCCAACACTCTCTTGAGGAGGCGTACTTGCGCGTATTTCTGCCTTATTGACCCTTTTCGCAGAGCAGTTTGTTTTAGAGGAACGAGATGGCGCTAACGGCGGCGCGCCATACTTCGCAGCGACCGCGCACGAATAAGAAACCATTACCGCTTCTACCTTGCTTCTGTGCGATCAGCTGTCGGAAATGCAATTGAATTTTCGCTAACACACTATGCTCCAATCATGCTAGATTGAATCATGTTGATTGAAGACGTGTGCAGTAGTTGGCTACAAAAATAGTGACTGGCATGTTAAGGAATACAATGAATCTGTGTGGCCAATTTCGTGGACCGCTGCTGCAACTGTCCGAACGTGTTACCGGCACTTCGTGATGTACGGCTTTGCTCGAGGATACAGAAATTTGCTCATCCGCCAGCCTTGTATCGCTAACCTTCAAAGAAAGGGCTTCATTCCCCGAACGTCAGCAAGAGTGAGTACCACTCGTTAAACAATGACAACGGGAGTAGCGCCGCTTCCTGTCATGCACGTTATCTATACACATCTGTCCCAAATGGCAAGAAAACTTACACCCACTCTATCGCCGACGTATCAAGAATAAGTGAATGGGCGCACACTTGAATATGTGCGCACTGTATACGCACCTTAAATGATGGGCTACACCGATGGCGCACGAATCGAAGCTGAATGTTTCGTGACGGTCCACAAGGGTAAGCAAGTTACTAGCTGTAATATATATTTGCTACAAGGTATTACAATGCAAGGCGTGGAGTAGAGGTAGAACACCCGACCTCAAATCTGAAGGTCGTAAGTTCGAATCCTGCTCCATTCCACTAAATTTTCAGGCATGGAGTGGTGCCTGACACATGCAAATAAAAAAATACATATTGCCGAGAGCTAGTGGGGCTATACTAGTTCAGGTGCAACCAAACTAGGCAGGCCCACTAAGCTTCATCAAAGTCACTCCCTCACCAGAACAGGAATTGGCCTCCCTGGTGCAGCATTCGGCCACTACCTCCCTGATTACTCCGACAATAAACCCATGGCCCTCAGTCCCCAGTGGCTGCGGAGCACCTGACCAAGGCGGTGGTCAGACCTGCGACGTGGCAGAGGGTGCTAATAATCTCTGGGTCCGGACAGGCCGCCAATGGAAACTGAACCTGGCAACGTTCAACACGCGCACCCTCTCGAGTGAGGCTAGCTTAGCAGGACTATTTGAGGAATTATCAGGCATTGCCTGGGATATTATTGGCCTTAGTGAGGTTAGAAGAACTGGTGAAGCTTACACAGTGCTGACTAACGGCCACGTCCTCTGCTACAGAGGTCTTTCAGATAAGAGAGAATCCGGGGTAGGATTTCTAGTCCATAACAACATAGCGGGCACCATTGATGAATTTTACAGCATTAGTGAGAGGGTAGCAGTCATCATAATAAAGCTGAATAGGAGGTACAAAATGAAGGTAGTACAAGCCAACGCCCCCACTTCCAGTCCCGATGATGATGAGATGGAACAGTTTTATGAAGATGTGGAATTAGCAATGAGATAGGTGCAAACTCAGTATACTGTAGTCATGGGCGACTTCAATGCAAAAGTGGGCAAAAAGCAGGTTGGCGAGCAAGCAATTGGAAACTACGGCATCGATTCTAGGAATGCAAGAAGAGAGATGTTGGTGCAATTCGCGGAAAGGAATAGGCTCCGAATAATGAATACATTCTTCAGGAAGTGGACCTGGAAAAGCCCTAATGGGGAAACAAGGAATGAAATAATTTCATACTCTCTGCCGATCCAAGCATAGTGCAGAATGTAGAAGTTTTAGGTAAAGTAAAAGGCAGTGACCATAGGTTAGTGAGGTCTAGGATTTCTCTCAATTCGAAGAGAGAAAGAGTGAAATTAGTCAAGAGGAAACAGGCAACCTAGACGCAGTAAGGGTGAAAGCAGACCAATTCAGGCTGGTGCTCGCAAACAAATATGCAGAAGAAAGTAAGGGATATTCGAAATTATAACGTGGGAAAAATTGAGGAAGCCGTAAAATATGGACACAACATGAAATCAGTGAGAAGAAAACTAGGCATAGGACAAGGCAAGATGTATGCACTGAAAGATAAGCATGGTAATATCATCAGCAATTTCGATGACATAGTAAAAGCAGCAGAAGAATTCTATACTGACCTGTACAGTAGCCAAAACAGCCAAGCTACTTTCATTCGAAATAGTGATGAACCGGATACAGAAGCTCCTTCTATAACTTGCGATGAAGTTAGAAGGGCCTTGAAAGACATGACCAGGGGAAAAGCGCCTGGAGAAGATGGAATAACAGTAGATTTAATCAAAGATGGAGGAGATATCATGCTTGAAAAGCTTGCGGCCCTTTATACGCAATGCCTCACAACTTTAAGTGTACCAGAGAGCTGGAAGAACGCCAACATTATACTTATCCATAAGAAGGGAGACGTTAAAGAATTGAAGAATTACAGACCCATTAGCTTGCTTTCAGTATTGTATAAATATTCACCATGATAATTTCCAATAGAATCAGGACAACACTTGACTTCAGTCAACCAAGGGAACAGGCTGGCTTCAGGAAGGGATATTCTACGATGGACCATACCCATGTCATCAATCAGTCAATCGAGAAATTTGCGGAGTACAATCAACCTTTCTATATGGCTTTCATAGATTATGAAAAGGCATTCGATTCAGTAGAGATACCAGCAGTCATAGAGGCATTGCGTAATCAAGGAGTAGAGGAGGCATACGTGAATATCTTTGCAAATATCTACAAGGATTCCACAGCTACCTTGGATCTCCACAAGAAAAGTAGAAAGATACCTATCAAGAAAGGGGTCAGGCAAGGAGACACAATCTCTCCAATGCTATTCACTGCATGCTTAGAAGAAGTATTCAAGCTCTTAGACTGGGAAGGATTAGGAGTGAGGATCGACGGCGAATATCTCAGCAACCTTCAGTTTGCTGATGACATTGTCCTATTGAGCAACAATGGAGAGGAATTACAACAAATGATTGAGGACCTTCATCGAGAAAGTGCAAGAATTGGGTTGAAGATGAATATGCAGAAGACAAAGATAATGTTCAATAGCCTGGCAAGGGAACAAGAATTCAGGATGGCCAGTCAGCCTCTAGAGTCTGTAAAGGAATATGTTTATCTAGGTCAATTACTCCCAGGGGACCCTGATCATGAGAAAGAAATTTACAGAAGAATAAAATTAGGTTGGAGTGCATACGGCAGGCATTGCCAAATCCTGACTGGGAGCTTACCACTGTCGTTGAAAAGAAAAGTGTAGAATCATTGCATTCTACCGGTGCTAACATATGGGGCAGAAATTCGGATGTTAACAAAGAAGCTCGAGAACAATGTTAAGGACCACACAAAGAGCGATGGAATGAAAAATCTTAGGAGTAATGTTAAGAGACAGGAAGAGAGCGGTGTGGATCAGAGAACAAATGGGGGTAGACGATATTCTAGTTGACATTGAGCGGAAGAAATGGAGCTGGGCAGGCCATGTAATGCGTTAGATGGATACCCGGTGGACCATTAGGGTTACAGAATGGATACCAAGAGAAGGGAAGCGCAGTCGAGGACGGCAGAAAGTCAGGTGGGACGATTAGGTTAGGAAATTCGCAGGCGTAAGTTGGAATACGCTAGCGCAAGACAGGGTTAATTGGAGATCGCAGGGAGAGGCCTTCGTCCTGCAGTGGACATAAATATCGGCGGCTGTTGATGATGATGATGATGATAATGATGATGATGATGATTACAATGCACAAAACAGCTACATTTCAAGCCTTGTGCGCAGCAAGAACAAATCTATCGGAACTGAGCACACCCGCGAGCGATTAGGCAGAAAATAATGAGATAGTGGCCGCACCGAGGAACTTCACTGTCAGAAACTGATAAACCACTGCTTCAAAATATTTGCTGAATAAAGAACAAAGAGCAAAACACACTAATCCTGACTGAATTCATGAGCGGAATTGTTGGATAGCTTGGAATACATATTTAGCCCCGCTTTTAGAACAAGCACCAGATACGCTGCTTGCGCCGTTTAGACATAGCTTAATTAGCTCCGAAAGCACTTTTGCATGTTCTCTGAAGCTGTGATCAAAGCTTCCTGTCGTCCACCTAGTCACCGTCTACGATATCTCCGAAAACAGAGGTTTTCTAAGACGCTCCGGCGTCATACACTTCCATTGTAAACAAGGAGGCAACGGAGGCAGTTGAGGCAAGCAATGGACGCGTCACCACGTGATCAAACATGGCAGCGCTCACTGGATCGCCGCGAAAAGGGTCAATACGCGTATATATCAGCAGTATATTGCATTGCTTTAATTCACCTGGAAAACCATTTATAGATTCCTATCTAGACTGCTTTCTCGCAATTCTGTAGGAAAACATTTAGGGCACCATTTCCATCAAAATTGGCTTTCAAGTTTCATGACTAAAGTGCGTAGCGTGACTGGCCGAAGACCGACCTAGACGAAGACATACGAAGGCGCGTCGGGTTTCATGTGCGATTTGTTTAGTGAATTGTTCATAAAACTTGACATATTTTCACAGAGTCGAGACAAAAACGCTTTCATGTTTTCATTCGATAAGGAAGAATTGGATAAACGTGCGCGCACGTTACGACTCCATCTCGGTTTCTGTTTGCCTGCCTGTCTCCTAGTCACTTGTAAATAGCTGTAAATTGAAGCTTTCTTCCGAATATATTTTGTGGAGCTACAGAGCATACGACCTTCTTCGTCCACCGAAATGGACACTCCGCAAGGACGGCTGTAATATCTCGTCCGAGATGGCCAGCTAAACGCAAACGGCACCACCGTGCCTGCCAGCTGTCGAACTGATACGTGTACGTCCTTATCCGTTTTTTTTTTTTCGGGGACTGCTTTTGACCAGCTAACAGCTTGATGTTGTCGCTAAGTGTAGGGTGTGCCTGCGTGACTTGGAACCTTGTTCGAGTGTTGTCCTCGGTTCTGTCTGTTGTGTTCACGCCAAACTTTGTGCAGGCAGATTTTATGCGTGACACAAATAGTGCTGTACTTTCTGGAAGGCACGTGGGCACCATATATTAAGCTGAAACGTTCGACGAGTCATCAATAAAGCCGACGCGCTTGCTGCGCAGATCAGATTTCGACGATAGCAGACTCTCCTCGACGATCTCATTGTGCTTGGGGTGCCACTTTTTTTCTGTGCACAGGTTCCCACAATGAAAGTTAACGTTTTCAAGTCACACTTTTGACAGTGTGTTATTGTACGCCGTCCCGACAACGTGACAATACTATCGCATGTTCAAGGCCCAGTGACATAATGTAGCACGAATGGCGTGGAAGTTAGCGAAGAGATACCCATGTAAGGACGTGTTCGCAGTTACAAGAATTGTGACAGTACATTTTTAATGGAGAATGTCACTTCCTTCTTACGAGGGACCTGCGTCACCTGGTATGACATACACTAGGATGACCGGATGAGCTAGAACATCGGTAAACTGAAGCACGCAGTCTTGTTGGGAAAACCTGTTCCTGGTCAACTGTCTTGCACACGATTAATCGCATCAAATGCCCAGACATCGACGGAGAAGTACATATCCGGTAGTTAGGATGGGCTGGGTTTGTGTAAATAAGTTGATAGCAACATGTCCAAAGCCAGAAAACTTAGACACACAATGAAACGCATTGCGGGCGATGCGTTCAATCTTCTGGATTTATATAACTACCCTGAAGGAGATGCCACCTTAACAAAAAGGTGGCGCTTAGAGTAAGCGAAGATCTGTCGTAATGAGAATGAAGTCGGCAAGCTACTGAATTTCTACAAGATCGTCAAGTCAGAACGTTATGGCGCCTAGACAGTCGCGGCGAAGACACGTCGTCTTCGTCGCGAGCACAAAGTGGTGTTCAAAACAGTTCTACTTCCAAACTATCAGGCAACGAACGTACCAATTATATCCATAATTCAAGTTTTCGTACGACCGCTGTTCGAAAATTTGTGCCGGCGGACTTTTCCTTTCATCCGCGTTCCCGAATCCAATCGGACCTTGCAAGTAACAAGATCTGTTCACCTGCTCTTGCATTCGTTAGCTTGTGCGTCACTGTTACAGCCATTGGCCATTGCTACGGAATCGTACTGTGCAAGTTGTCATGATAGTCACGACGACCACATTTCACAACGGAGGCAGGTGCGTCTACGCGAGAAGCGGGTACGGCTCCTCCAAGCCCAGGCTGTGTTTGAACTTCCCCTCGCTATGGCCGCTCGCGTGGCTGTCATCGTCGTTTGGTGGTGCAGATGTGGTGGTCGGTGCCGCCGATCTGATTTAGACGGCCGGTGACCGTAACCACCGCTATCGTTGTGCTTTGTATTGTTTTCTTTGCTTGGAAACAGTTCGCCCAATAATGCTTTAGTCTCGTGACTAACATTTTTTTTGCGTTGCCTAGTTGTTCATGAAAAACAACACTGCATACATATCACGTACGAAAACCGTAAATGAAACTAAGACAGTCAAATACAGATTAGCAATGTTTTTCACTTCGAAAATATAGTCCATGATGATGTAGGGCTGTTGACTTTAACAGACGGCGCCCATCCTGTCGACTTCCCTCGTACTGGTCCTCTTCAAAGTGTTTCTAAGTACAGGTAAAACAACAAAAGTGATTATTGATATGAAAAGTTGCCTTGTAAATACAGAGAACCCATTACAGTGCTTAAAAATAAATTTTAGCAGAAGCAATGCTGTATTACCTCGCTTCACACGTTTCGAAGAAATGCACAGGCTACAACAGACACCATGCCAGAAAGCGCCGAAACATTTTGGTCCCATGATGCCCCTTAACTCTACTACACCTGGGCATACCGTGCACAGGCATTTAAAGACCGTCACAGTACCCACTACGATCGGGAATGAGCACGAATGACCATCGGCTTACGATCACCACGCTACAAATATGTACAAGTCTAAAAAATCAGCTATGTAACGTAACACCCTGAGGTCCGCAAGATATCTCCTGAGAAATCAGAGAAAATCACAATGTTTCGCTTACCACGTACAAAACAGCCGCTCTCCCCAGACGAAGCACTGCGTTCTTTAGTCCCAAATAACCAGTACCGAAAAAAAAAAAAAAAAAGAGAGACACACACGATGTGTGCTTCCCGTGAAAAAGGAAAATAGGTGGCTTACGTGACGATTCGTAGCTAATGTAAGACTATTTCGCGGCTAAGCATCTTCGTCAGTCCTTAAAATATAGGTACAGACTGCGCCCATCAAAACGAAAAAAGCCTATGCGACGCGCGCTCGCAAACCATACGCTACTCAGACAGCATCGGTGCAGCGCTTACTTAGTTCGTGAGCGAACGTAACGTGAGCGAGGATGGAATACTTTCTTATTTAAATGTTTAATTTTGTCAAATGCAGGAGTTATCAATCAAATTCGCGTGAGCAAATCTCATGCACTTGATAGCTTGTTCATGCGGCTGAACACTCCACGTCAAGCATCCGCGCGCACTGTGCCTCGAACTCTACGTGCTAACTGAGAACGAACTGAACGGCGGCGCTGGCATCGAGGCACCCTAGTCTACCGAGAAGCGGGTACGGCTCCTCCAGCCCAGGCTGTGAACTTCCCCTCGCTAATCGTCGTTGGTGGTGCAGATGTGGTGGTGGTGCCGCCGATTGATTTAGACCTTTGAAATGAAACAGTACATTTTTTTTGCGTTGCCTAGTTGTTCACAGTCAGTGCGTGTGAAAATAGATTAATTGGTAAATTATCTACGGCTTCTATTGCTCCAATAGCTTATCGACGGTATTTGCTAATCAAATCAAATTCGTGAGCAAATCTCATTAGCGTACGTCTACGTGCTAACTGAGAACGAACTTATTGATAAGTCCTTTGAAATGAAACAGTAAGGTATAGTTACACCGATTCTCCAATAGCTTTCGACGGTGCCAATCAATTAACGCTAGCATCAAAACTGCAATTCTGTAGCGTTTGTGGCACGAAACTAATTTTTCCCAAGTTTTACTTGCAACCCACACTCTCACTTGCAAGCGTATGCATAAGTCTCCTTTTTTAATCAAAATCATGACTGGCATGCGAGAAGGTAGCGTTTAGAGTTATTGTTATTTTTTATTGACCAACCACAGTCTCAATAATGTTTTTCAACCAATCAACTTACCACTATTGGTAATAAGTCAAAATTTGTTTTGTATGCTGAGGGCACCAGCAATCTTGCGACTAGTAACAACCAGTGCTTGGCACCTCAAATCAGTTATCACTGACGTTTCAATAGTTTCTGTAACGGCAGTTCTTTGTTGACGTCTGACTAGCCGGGTACAATTCGTCAATTGTAATGTTTTCCATCAACCAAGTAGCTAAAAACATTATTAGTGAATCTTTAGCCAAAATTCTAATTTTCTTCATGATTTATTGTGCAACTGGTTTCCACCGCTTAAAGTAATGCAACCCACATATGTTATTTATGGTGTTAATATTTATTATATATAAATTATACGTACACATATTTGTTATATTAACGCTTCACGCGTTCTAACTTTTCCAAAACGCACTACCTCACTTGATCACGCACTGAAACTTTGCTTAGTTGAACGTAGTCTTCCTTATCGACAAGAAATTTCATGATGAATACATACAAGTGTAACTATTTTTGTGAGCAAGATCGCGAATAACAGGAACGGATCTGACCTAATGCCTTTACTAAGTGTTTTTTACAGATGTTTTAGACCTTTCATGTTTTTTAATACAGTCGCCTTTCTGATCGCATTTCGCCTAATGGCACTTTTGTTGTGGGCGTCAGTGTTTAGTGAAGGTTCCTTTTCTATTGGTCATCTTTCTGCTTCCGAAACTCTTTCCTCTTTGCAGGGCGCCCAACCAGGTGCACTTCCGGTTAACCTCCCTCCGAACCTTCCTTCATACTTTATCTACCTTTTCTTGTTCACTGGCAATAAGAACAGCATGACAGTTGCTATCGAATCAATAAATTTTGGACAGAAGAGCATCCTTCTGAAATAATATTTAAAAGAATATATGCGCATACTCGAGGGGTCTCTCTGTGAACTGCCGCTGATAATAACTACATGTATCTGGCGTGCCTCACAATAGGTCGTAGTTTTGTCACGTAAAACCCCATATTTAACTACATGTATCTCAAGGTTCCGCATTGTACACACGCGAGCATGAGAGTTCGTTCGTGATTGAAGCACAGATATAGTAGTTTTCTTTGTATAACAAATCGTTTTATTGTATTTGTTTTGGTGTTTCAGCGCACCCAAGCTTTGGTGAGTTATTCTCTCCATAATTTTTTCATGACTTTCAACTCTAAGACAAATAAAACAACTTTTTAAATTCGCATTCGGGCTATGTAGGCTAAAACAGAAGCTTTTGTACAAAGTTAAAAATTATTTTAATCATCTTGAGTTTCAGAACCGTCGGGCACAGCTTAGCGCAGGCGCATTTTCTCATAGAGAATTCTTATAAACCGCCATTTGCTCAGGAGAAGAACCTCCATCCAGCAAGTGCTTTTGCAGCCACAATTATCCGGCCACAAAAATAATTGATTTAAAAAAGTTTTGTAACACGATACCCCTTGTTTTTTACATATAACATAAAAGGCAGTAGTGTCCTAAACTAAATCTTGTGCACGTGTTTCATAAGGGGTAACGACAGTACAGCTACGAAAACGGCCGACGCGATACCAGCTCTTTTTTAAAAGCCAATTGCTCTTCAGCCGTCCTAATATAGGAAAGCGTACCTAATGCGGTGGTAGCTAAAGTAAAAGCGACTGCTGCAAACATTTTTCTTCACAAGAACTATCGTTGCAGGCCCACGGACTCGGAGAATATTGCATATTACTTCACAGCATCATGCTAACATTGACAAGCCATGCCTGAGACGGAGATCGGAAGTCACACATACATGTTTATTTGTAGGATATACAAGAGATGTAACGATACATAAAGAAAATGACTGGCGAGACCGACTCTACCTGTACACGTTAAATTGTCTTCTTCTGACTGGCACCACTCTTGGTTGCGCCATAACATAACCCCCGCTTCAAAGGCGCCGTCTCGGTGCTAACTATAAGGGATGTCAACTCGCGGCAAAGTAACCTTTCAACCGATACACATGCATAGCGTTAGTGGAGACACGGCAGTCTAATGAAGCGATCTCGTAGTTCACATCGCCAAGCTGACGCAATATCGTGCAGCGTCCTGTGTATTACAGCAGCAGCTTTTCAGACAAGCCGACGCGGTGACAAGGTGTCTATACGAGCAAAACGAAGCCAGGAGATAATCGAACGTCCAGATGTGGGCTGTCGTACCGGATTTTATGTGCGGCCTGAGACTCAGTGAGCCGCGAGCCGGCAATCTGGCGTGCCGTGCGAGCCCGGGCGAAGACGTCTGAGCATATTCAGTAGGAGTGTTCGTCGAGAAAGGAAGCAGTCTGTCAAAGGGAAAAGTAAGGTGCCGGCCGAACAGAATGTAAAAGGATGAGAAACCAGCGGTCTCAGCTTGTGCTCAAAAGAACCGGAGCGAAGTAGGTATTCAACAACGCGCGACAAGTATTGGCCGCGATCAGTGAGGAGCTGCCGGGGTGCGCCGTGATGGAGGATGACGTCATATAAACGGAAAGCTGCCACCTAAGTTGCCCAGCTTGTGCGCAAAGCTCGCTTGATCGCCTGCCGGGTCGCGTAATCGCGTGCCGGGTCGCGACAACGACCCACTTATTGCCAGCGTTCGACGTCGGAAAAGGGCCGAGAAGATCGAGACCAACGCTAAAGAATGGTCTCGAGGGCACATCGATGGGATGAAGGTGTCCAGAGGGCAGCACAGCAGGTTTTTTGCGGCGCTGACAGAGCGCACAGGCTGCAACGTAGCGGTACACGCAGCGGTAAAGGCCTAGCCAGTAGAAGCGGTGCCGTATCGTGTAGGGTCCTGTCTATTGCGGCAGCAGCTTTTCAGACAAGCCAGTGCTTGTCTGGTTGCCTGTAACGGTGAGCACGGTATGATGAACGGCCAAATTCCTTTCAAGCGGTGTGACATAGCACATCGACGCCGTCAGGAGACAGATGGGAAATACATTATAGTGGCGTACGTAGTGGCTTGAGGTGACAGGCGGATGTCTTTGGAGAGCATAGCCTTGGTTGTGTGACTGGTGGAATATAGCTGTCATGAGGCAGTTCAAGCTAAATGACACTAGACGCGCCGTCAAAGAGGGCTGAATTGGACGACAAAAAGTCTAAGCCGAGTATAACGTCCTAGGGGCATTGTTCGAAAACGGCAAACAACACAGTGGTTAGGCGCCCCGCAATGCCAATGCGAGCAGTGCACATACCAAGCACGGTAGGCATTCCTCCGTTGGCGACGCGCAGGGTAGTTGACGCAGCGAGTGTGAGAACTTTGTTCAGGCATTGGCGCAAGCGGACACTCATCACGGATATGCGCGCGGCAGTGTCAATAAGCGCTGTGACACTGACGCCATCGACTACAACGTCCATTAAATTTTGTTTGGCCGGCAAAGTGACCAGAGCATTTTGCGGTCAAGTCGTCAGTGCAACGTCACCTGCGGGAGCGTCATCGCTTAGTTTTCCGCACGTGTGCGTCGGGACTGTATCGGGCACGGTGCGCGACAAGGAGCATAAACAGCTGTGAAGCGGCAATGGCACATACAGAAGAATTCCAAGATTAGCGAGTTTTTCGCCTGCGCAAATTGTGCTTTAGGCAAGTTGTTCGGCTCACTGAGTCAGGAAAAAAAGACTGAAGGAGCCATGGCTTCAAGTTTTCGCCACACTACCCGCGTATGATCATCTGATCATGATGATCGCTGCATTCCTATCCTGTCGTCACAAGAGGATGTCACAGCTGTGTTCGGTAGACGTGCGAACGGCGTTGGTTTGCGGTGGCTCTCGGCCTGCTCAAAGCTTTGACGCTCTTTTATGATGTCCTGTACCGTTTCACAGTGTTTGCACATGATCAGGTTGAAAACGCTGTCAGCGATCCCCTTAAATACATGCCTAACCTTGTCTGACTCAGGCATGTCGCTGTATGTCTTACGGCACAGAGCCAGTACGTCTGACTGGCTCAGACATACGTGTACAGACGTATGACTGTGAATTTGCTTGGACGCGGGCCGCTAGTTCTTTCTTAGCGGCGCTCTTCCGTCTGGCAGGACAGCCGAGCAAGTCCTTCAGCTTCCATTTGCACGTGTCCTAGTCGTTAAGCTCTTCCTCGTGGTTGTCATATCACACGTTCGCCGTGCCTTGTAGGTAGAAGACCAAGTTACCCAACATAACCGTGGGATACCATTTGTTGTGGGCACTTACACGCTAATACTTAGCAATCCAGTCTTCCTCGGCGAGGTGGTCGGTGCAGCAGCACGTTCCTAGATACCGCGGCTGAGCCAGGACAACCGTCGGGGTGGTAGGCGTTGATGCGGGCCGCATAATTTCGGGTCCTGTGTCGTCGGTCATGTGGTCCTGTCCTAAGTGACGACTACCGCCGAGCTCCATTGTTGTTTCTCGTGGGTACCCAGCACCTCCACCAATTTGTTACGCTGCGGAAGTCACATATACAGGTGTATTTACAATATATACAAGAGAGGCAGCAATACACAAAGAAGATTGCTAGCGAGACCGATTCTACCTCTACATGTCAAATCGTCTTCGATCTTCTGACTGGCACCACTCTTGGTTGCACCGTAACAGCATAGTATTCTTGTTCACTTTTGATAAAGATTATGTGCATCCGATTTACCTTGGCACTACTTTACGGATAATATTTCACACCGAACGGGTTTAAAGAAAAGCGCTAACCCAATCATGGCAGCGCCGCCCGAAGAACGAACCACTAATTGCGATATCAAGGTTTAGCTTGGTGCATTGGGTCCTCCGATGTTGTTCTAAGTAAACGTGGGCACGAGTGTACACGGATGCGACATATGCTGGTGCCAAAAATGTCCGGTGCCCTAGAATACATTAACAAGCTGTGTAATGCCTCCTGATGTAGTCGTACAAGTGCGAATGTGCTGCCCTTAAGCAGTGGTGCCATTCAAATTACATTCCTTTCACAGAGACCGCACATTGTTTTACAGTTTTTAATGCCCGCTGCATGCACGCTGCATTTCGAACAAGAACTCTGCAGAATACATCAGTCCTCAACTTAACACTGGTCTTAACAGCTTCTTCGGTTGTGTAATATAACATCTATCATATAGCATACGTATAGGTACCATATAGCATATGTATACATATTGGGCGGAAATTCACGGCGACGGCGACACCGAAGGAGGCAAAACCACGTGGTGGTGGTGGTGGTAGTGGTGAAAGTTTATTTCCGAAAAGGGTCCTAAATGACACCCGACTGTTCGTCAATGTGTAGAGGGCACCTCCCACGTCGGGAAGGGGGGCTCTCCGCCGCTTTGCGGGCCTTCTGGACAGCCCAGAGCTGGTCTTGTGGATCGCTGCTCTTAAGAGCGTAGTCCCACTTGTTCTGTCCTCCAGACAGGAGGCCTGCGTTGCGCATCCCCACATGTGTCCCAAGTTCACATGTCCACCACACTGTGCACAAATAAAAGTTCCGTTGTAGTCTGGGTTGATTGGGCTCATACGCCAAGGATTGGGGTACCAGTTCGCCTGTAGCAAGCAGAGAGTGACTGACTGTGCCCTGTTAAGTCCCATGTTTGGAAGGGAGAATTTTCTACGTCCTAAATAAAAGTGCTTGGTGAGCTCATTATATGTCTGAAGTTGATCTTTAAAGGCCTTAGGAGGAGACGAAGGGGTCTCCAGGGGAGCGCGGCTGGCAAGTCCTCGCGCCGCCCTATGAGCGAATTCGTTATGGTTCCGCTGTCCTCCCACAAAATCGCCCAAATGGGATGGGGACCAGACTATAGATAGAGTGGAGACGAATGGATGTACGTTCGAGTAACTTCGAAACCATCGCACCTACCACTCCCCTAACAAAAGCGCAAGTGGCTGCCCTAGAATCACTATAGATTATCGAGTGCTGTGGATCTAGCATGGCGAGTGCAATGGCCGTTTGTTCGGCTACCTCCGGATTCTTGGTGTAAACAAAGAGTGCGTTGGATTTATTTATCAACTGTGGTATCAAAGAGAATAAAAATTTTTAAAAGTGTATCAGTGCAGTTTGCTGATCATGTAATCGACAGACAAAAATATTCGTAATTTCGTTATGTAGACTTTGTCTAGTGAGATTTTTGTTACAGGTCCTTGAATGTTTCGTTGCGTATACTTTCCCCCCTTGAGGCTATAAAGGGGAAAATTCTTCAAGCGACTCAAAGAAGTGAGTAGTGATGTTCGATTCGTCTTAAAAAATCGATCAAGCACCTGTCCTTACGCGTAGAAAAGCAGGATACACTTTAGCTAAATTGTATGCTCTATAGGTTCGACAATTTGTAGTAGTCGTACATTCCGTTTGTTATTTTCAGTATATAACGAAATTGCGCACTATTCTTGTATCTCCTACAAACAGACGTAATGACCACATATTCCCATGGGTTGCTTTTGCTTGGGAAACGTGCACGAGTCGCAGTAATTGTGATGGCAAACGGTCACCGAGTTCTTCGCATTGAAGCAATTGACACACCTTCTGGTCTTTTAATAGTGACAGCTGAGAGATGAGTTAACACTTTAGGTGCAGGAAGGGTCGGCTGCTGGTGAGTTGGCGTGGACGCCCTAAGTCTCGTCAGCCTCGCAGGAGCACAGACGGCCGACGACAGAGCCGTAGAGTGTCCGATCCTCCATGCTGAAACGGTGCCTGGACCTGAATGAACCATACTTGAGGCGAGTTGGCCCGAAATTGTGTAAGCTTAACGGCGACACGTTAGCCCTCCGTGCTGTCACAGGATGGAGTAGAGTCCAGACGGCAGCTGTGGTTGAGTACGAGCTGATGTTGTTAATCCCGGGTCAGTTGTTGCTTGCGTTGTCCCACTTAGCACAATGCGTCGGCGGGCTAGTTGGTGCGAATCCATAATTACTTTGTCTAGCGCAAAACAACGGACACAAGAAAGACGACAGGACAAGGCGCCACTCTCAACTGGCATTTTATTGCGTCACTCCTTTATAGAGAGCAGAGTCCAGAAGGATATGCGCAGTGAGCGTCATGCGCAGCAACCACCACAACATCCGATCACCAGCGCGCACTCATGTGACAGAATCCAACAAACCATATTCAGCGCTGTACAAGGTTAAAGAAGGCACACTAATGCGCTGCGAACCCAGTTACTGCATATAAAAAAAGCTTCCGATAATTCTCGGGCGGTGGTATCACGGCTTTTTTTTTTCAAAATCGTAGTATCAAGAAACATAGCTTTGCACTATGAGGGATCCATACCGACAGGCACGAACCTGTGCCTGTCGGTATGGCATCGCAAGGAAAGCAGGACTGGAATACCAACAACGGTACCTCCTGGATGGACTGGATTGCCTTCGTAGGACCGTCACAAAGATTGCGCCACCTTCGAGAGCTGTGATCAAGAGAGTAGTATCTTTCTTTAGAGAGATTTAACTTCGGTTGTTACTGAGTGACAAGGAGGGTGGTTTCGTGATAGCTCCTGCTGCTGTCTTCAGCAAAAAAGCCATCCGGGCTGTCGACAAGAACTTCATTCTGGCAAACCAGACAGCTCAGAAGGTGAAACACAAAGCTGTTTCTTTGTTCGAAAATATATTCCTCACCATGATTGCAAAAGATGACAAACAGTGTAAGGTGCTTGCTCTAGAGTTTTTTTTTTCAATTGCAAAAACGTACAAACCGTATATGCCATTTCGTACAATGGTCATTGAAAACAACTGTTGACATGTTTTGATTAACCAGCGGCGGTGGCTCAGTCAGCTAAGGCGTTGCGCTGCTGAGCACGAGATCGCGGATCGAGTCCCGGCTGCCGCGGCCGCATTTCAATGGAAGCGAAATAGAAAAACGCCCGTGTGCTTGCGTTGTAGTGCACGTTAAAGAACCCCAAGTAGTCGAAATTAATCCGGAGCCCTCCACTGCGGCATGCTTCATAATCAGAACTGGCTCTGGCAAGTAAACCCCAGAAAGCAGAAGAAGGTTTTGGTTAGCTGTTTGTTGCAAAAACAGTTGAAGCATTTAACTAATGGTGATCCTTATGGCATAAAGAATTATTTCGATGTTGTTTCCTTTCTCGTAGGCAACCATTCAATAGCCGACATTTTTTTTTGTTGACGTCGAAGACCTTTATTACTCAATACCGCACGATGAGCTATTTCTTAGTGTGATGACGTCCATCAAAGAAAATGGCGAGGTAGATTTTCGCAATGCAACTGGATTGTCCTCGGAAAATTCCTTGCCCCTTCTTGAGTTTTATCTAAGTGCAACTTTTATCCGGTTCGAAAATAAGTTATTTATTTAAAAAATGTTGTGTGTATTGGTTCAGGTGTGGCGCCTGCTGTTTCTAATATTTTTTATCGTTTCTCGGCCGCGCTTTTAAGAGTGCTTTAGACAATCACTTGGTTGAAATCTTTAGATATTATGACGATTTTGTTGTTGCGATAAAACAGCCTAACAACGAAGGCTCCCTCACGCTAACTGATATTTTAACTCTGTTCACTGGCAATGGCAAAGGTTTACCTTTCACACATGAGCTATCTAGGGACGGTAAGCTCTAGTCTTTAGATTTGCAGCTATCATTACAAACAGGTCAAGCCTGTTGAATGTACTTGTAACGTGCACGTAATGTACTTGTACTTAATTTAAGCATCTGCGCGCTCAAAGATTGTGAAATGTGTCATTGCTTTGATATGTCTAGGAACGGCGTTATTGAAATCGTGTCATCACGCTGCGAACCTGAGTTTCATTGTACAGTTAAATAGGCTGCAGGCTGCAGGTTACCCAAGTGCGGTTGTGACGTCCGTCTCTGAGGTATTGCTTCAGAAACCGAAAGGGAAGCGTCACAAAAGTAACTGTGTGACATGAAAGAAGAGGCCTGAAGTTGTGCCGTATTGCCATAGAGTGGCTCACAATCTAAAGAATGTTGCCACTAGATACAGAATCCTACATAAGAATGGATAGTTGGGCGAGTTGGTACGGTAACATATTCTTGATATAAGCGCGAAGAAGAGACGGAGAAGAAACGCTAAAGAATCCTAGTAGCGTTTTCGGCTCCTCAGAAACTATCAATGTTGTGCAGCCGTATTTCAAAAACAAGTAAAAAACCAGATTGCAAAAAGAACCAGGCGAAGGTTGTAGATTGTAGCGTCGGTGTGGTATATAAGATTCCGTTATCATGTGGCAAAGTATATGTAGGGCAGTCGGGCCGCTGGGTTAACGATCACTTTAGAGAACATGACCTATCTATACCGACAGGCACAGGTTCGCATTTAGCTCAACATTGTAAAATATGCGAGTGCAAAGCTATGCTTCATGATACTATGATTTTGAAAAGGAGCCGTGATACCACCGCCCGGAAATTATCGCAAGCTTTTTTTTATACAGTCACTGGGTTCGCAGTGCATTAGTGTGCCTTATTTAACATAGTACAGTGCAAAATATGTTTTTTTGGATTCTGTCACGTGGGTGTGCTCTGGTGATCGGATGTTGTGGCGGTTGCTGTGCATGGTGCTCACTGCACATGTTCTTCTGGATTCTGCTCTCTATAAAGGAGTGAGTGAGTGAGTGAGTGAAATAACTTTATTGAGGTCCAGAGAAGACGCAGGGGACACCCCGCAGTGATGCAATAAAACGATGTCAATTGAGAGTATCGCTTTGTCCTGTCGTCTTCCTTGTATCCGTTATTTTGCGCTAAACAAAGTAATTATGTTTTCACACTTGCTGTTGTTGGGTGACGAAGGATCCCTGGTCGGCTATGGCGGTGCAATATGTCTGTTGCCCGGGTCACTAGATTTGGGATTACGAAGGGACGACTCCGATGTAGAATAGCAACATGCACTGGTTTATTCCTTCAGAAAACAATTTCTGACATAATCCATCTCGCGATGACTTTAGACCTTGATGCGATTAGCATCGAATGAATGTAGCGACCCATCGAACTCGTAATGTCAATGCATTTAGGCAGCCGCACTCTCTTCTGGTGCTGATGATGACAATTAATTGACAAAAGCGGTTGGCATCGCTTTTGAAACGGGCAGTGACACGCAGTCACCTAGCCTGCTTGAGTTATACATGAATAATCTACATGCATTTCATTTTATTCATCATATTTACCTATTCGCTCCTTCTTTTCCACCAATACTATAAACGTATCTTGCTCATCTCAACCGCTGACCGGCTAATGGTTCCACTCACTTTAATTCCAAGCGCTTCTTGAAGGTGTATGCTGCCTACGTGTCTCACTGAGTGAATACGTTCCCCTTCCATTAGGCTAGGCTCAATGGACTCCGGATTTTCGCTGAAGCTGACAAATGCCTCATCTTGCAGCGAATATTTCTTACTCGTACTTATTCGTCATTCTACCGTGAACATGCTGCCGACATTTAATAGCCATTGCAGTGGCATCGCCATCATTGCTTCCTCCTAAAAAAAGTCCCTATCTTGTATTCATTGTCAAACCGTCGTCTTCATGCCGTCCTGGTCGTATCACCGTCGCCACTCCAGCTTCATCATCTGACTCTGGTCATGCAGTCGTCGTCATACAGGCTTCGTGGTACAATCGTCATCAGGCCATCGTAGTCACGCACTCACGGCGAAAATATTGTCCTCATAGCGTTGTCAGGCCATCTTCGTGTCCTCGCCAGACAGTCGTCTTCATGTATTTGCAGTCACAACGTTGTCGTTATGATGCCTCGGTCGTTCCTTTGACGCAATTATAGGTTCGATATCAGAATGACGTGTTGACGGATTCATCAAGCCACATTAATGACGCAGTCGTCATCATCCTAGTGTCGTCATGCCGTCGTTGTCAAACCGCATTTATCTATCCATTTACGTCAGTCTGATCGTAATAATACTGTTGTCCTTAAATCGTGATTATGACAGCGTTCTCATGCCATCGTAGTCATTGCGTCGTAGTCTGACAGTTTCTATTATGCTTTCGTTGTCCTGCCACCCTCTTCATGCCATCCTGGTCATGCCATCACCGTTCCCTCTTCGTGATCCGGTCTTCGTGATGCCATCATCACCATGTCATCGTCGTCATACACACGTCGTCATCTCATTGCGCTCCGTCCCCGTCGCCACACTGTCGTCTTTACACAATCGTCATCATTTAGGAATCCTCATCTCATTGTCATCATTCCGTCGTCATCATACTGCCTTTGTCGTTCCATCGAAGTCATTCGTTCTTCGCAATTCTATTGTAATGATGCTGTCGTCATTCAGTCGTGATGGTACCTCCATTGTCATGCCGTCATTGTGACTGCGCGTAGCCAGGCAGTCACCATCATGTGCTCCTTATGACACCTGTCATTGCATCACCATTGTGATCATGTAATCTTCATTATTGCAGCTTCATCGTGAGGTTTTTGTCACACCATCGTCACCATACCATCGTCGTCACCCCATTGTCCTTAAGCAGCCATCGCCACGCTGTCGCCGTTATACCATTGTCATCGCTAGTTATACCACTGTCCGTCTCATTGTCGCCATGCCGTCAGTGACGTCATTCCATCTGCATCATTGCATCCTCGTCACAAAAAATTTTGTCGGAGCCATTTCACGATAACTTCCCACAGTAATTCGTTTACCATTGAATCAATCAGCAACACAACGTATTGCCACTGTTCGAGGGAGTTATGTATGGGGCGTGTACCCGAGCGGAAGTCCTCTTTCGCGAACACTCGGCGCCACCTAGCACTACCATTGCGATACTTGCGGATGGCCTCCGAAATGCACGGTGTGCCGGTGCGTGCGAACGCTTAGAAAGCGTCATGCGGCAAACGCGGTCCTATCTCGCTCTTCTTTCTGCACATGCCACACCATCTAGTGGTGCTGCCGAAATGTCAGCGCGTGGCGTCCGAGACCAAAAGCGTGGTGGTCCGGTGCGTTCGAACGCTGAGAATGCTACCCATTTTTGCTGCAAAGCTAGAGGCACACAATCAACGAGCCAAGTTTGCGATAGGTTTATTCAATAGGGGCAAATACCCCGTGCCTTTATGGCGCAGCTCGCTAAAGCGTTGGCGTGATAGACGTCGTTTGAAAAGCGGCAGTACATCGGGCAGTGCCGCTTTTCGTAGGCAGTGCATTTGTGGAGCAACCTTCTAGTGCGCCGGGTAGATGTCCTTGAGGAACCATTGCTGTCCTTAAGGCGCGTATCTACACATTTACATATGCTCAGTGACCCATGCTGCTCTGACGCTTGGCTTCAAACCCTGTTGTCTCAGCAATGTAGCCGGATGCGCTAACCATTCGACCTGGAACCACCCAGTGACCTAGGTAGGCGCGAAAACGCTTAGATACAAACGTACATAGATAGGCACTTGGCCTTGGGAAAGTTCGTTATGTGCCTTAAGAATGCCGGCACAGTTAATCACTCTTTACGTCCCATAATTAGAAGAATACCGGCGGCAGCACACTGAAACAATGCACTGAAACCACTCGTTCCTTTGATGGGATGATGAAGGAAGCTCCTGCCGCTCAGTTGGAGTGAATACGATAATGCGTGCGCCAGCGCCGCGCTAAAGAGACGAGTAACGGGTACTCAGGCTGTTAAAGCCTGTGTTTACAAAATTCAGTTTGGAAATTTCGGCCGGCAAACTACCCTTCATTTCTGTACGACATAGGTGCGACTTCATGGAGGAATGTGGTATTTTCTGCCTTGTCTTGTCACCCAGTCTTGAGTGCTAGTCTGTTGCTATTCTAGCTCCCAGCAGGTTGGCTCAATTGTGCCCGCGGATCACACGAGATGGGCCGCGGGGCTGCCAGAAGCCTCGCGCCAAACCTTTCACGCACTGTGATGAAGGGGTGGTCTAAGAGGTATGCCTAAGTTGTAGAAAATCCTAAATTTATCGGGACGTTGTAATAAAGATAGATGGAGGAAGCATGCTAATAGTATTGGTAAGTGTGACAACCCGCATCTTCCTGGCATTGTAAGGCCTGTCCTTGTGCACGACGCTATGCTTAAGTATTGATTCTTGGCAAGAGTAGGGACAGAACTTCCAGGGAATTGGAAGCTTTGTACAATAAAAAAAGAAAGGGTCTGATTTTGTCAGCGATACATCTATCGCATTGTATTCTGCAGAAATATGTTTTTGCAAAATATGTTATAATATATTACACCTTGGCTATCTGTGCACGCACGGAATTGCCTATTTTTTCTGTATGTCTCTGAGGCTGCCATTAAATAGTTGGTAGTACGGCGCTTGACTGTCTTCTCTTTTTTTCGCCAGTTCACGAAATGTATTTCGCGCCACACTCAAGTACACTTAGGAAATCTAAGCAACAACTTGTCCAAGACGTTATTTTGGTACGACACTGAGATCGGCTCATCTGCGCGCTTTCTTCATCAAATATATATATCCCCTGCTTGCGTAAGTGCCACCGGCAATTGACTAATCTGCGTACATCGGGGATGAACGCAGCGTGGACATCCGCTATAGAGGCAGGTTTAACTTGCACTCCGTAAGGCATGTCATTTGGTTGCCCGAAATGGATATAATAGCCAAAAGAATACATAGTAGCTGCCATTTATGAATATATATATATATTGCGCTTGCATTATGCAGCTTATTGGCCTGCCATTGTTAGTAACCACCGGGCACAAGCTTTTGGTTATTGTTCGCTACACAATTTAGACCCTCATTGCTCACTTGAGATATCCTAAATGAAAGTGCCTTATTCAAAACAAAATGGGAGAGCTACGATTAAATATTCGCTGGGAACCTGTTGTTGCTGCCCCATGTAGTAAGGATCAGATTTTCAATATTCTAAACGCCATAGGACAATATTGTTTTAGAATGGCAGTGTCTTTTATTAAAATATGCAGAATTATCTAAGAACAAAATGCTATTTGTTAACACGATATACCTAAATAACTGACGGCACTCACTGGGCAAACCAGCCTCTTGAGCCAAAAAAGCGTACGCATAATCAGAGTGTTAGAGAACGTCCAATTTTTTTGCAGCTGCACTCCAAAGCCGAAAACACGGTGAGACAAACCTGACATTGAAGGCTCAATTTGACGTTATTTATGGAGATGTGAACTGCCTTATTCTAAAAATGAAGGACAGAAGTAAGTAAACAAAACCTTTAACAGGAAAGCGTTAAGGGCCGTGGGTCGCATAAAATCCGGTGTCGGCAAATGCCAACGACGGCGTTGTTCGTCAGAAAAAAGTAATCCCGAACCACAACCACGCAGGCCTTCCGGGTGTCGCAGAGGCGTTACTGAACTAATTGGAGTTCTCAAAGGCATGGTAACGTAGGATTGTAATTTGAATATACGAGAAAACATAATTGTGTTAAGCGGAAACTCAAACACAAATCTCGTTCTTTGCTTACGGGGTTATCAACCAATGATGAGTCACTGCTTGTAGCCTCTGTGTCACGGTGGTATGATCCATTTATAAGCCCTGCACTGTTGCCGGGATCGGCCCACCATTGCTTTCTATCGAGACCTGGGTCACAGAAAATCCGCTGTCGGTGTCGGCTTCAACGGCGCCCGATAACGCTACCGCGTTCCTCTGTTAAAGGCGGAGCTTAATCGTTCTCCAAGTTTTTTTGTTTATGGCGCATCATAAAATTCAGTATAGTTTGGTGATACATACATACATATACGTACATATTATAATGAACCGTTTATTCCAGCCGGCTCGAGCTACGACAAAGAAGAACAGATGGTCTACGGCTGTAACAATCCAGCAATTGCCATTAGAGGTCTTGGGAAGAGGACCGTGCAAGTCTATTCCGACGACCTTGAAAGGCGAAGCGGAACAAGGAAGAGATTGCAAAAGACCAGAAAGAGGAGTCGTAGGTCATTTGCGGCGTTGACAAAGAACACATGATGCGACGTACCGGGCTACGGCAGAAGAGAGGCAGGCCAAGAGCCCCGACTTCGTATACTTTCGTATGTCTTGTGGTATCCAAGATAACCTGCCGTCGGGTTATCATGAAAGACTTCAAGCACCTCACGTTGCAGAGAACGTGGTATGAAGGGTACCCATTTGTTGCCATCGACATGATAAATATAGCGATTCAAAGCCCCATCGAGAAGCTTGAATTGTTTAAGTTGTCGACGCAGTCGGGCGTTTGGAGGTGAAGCGGAACCATGCATGCAGTCGAGAATAGTTAGGCAGTATGAGTCGGCACGATGGTGGGAAACAAGGACAGAACGGTCATTAGGTTTCAGCCAGTCGAGCGTTTAGACGAACAAGGGTGATGAAGTGGACTCGGGCTGTACATCAGTACAATTAGGCGGTGCTGAGTCATTATTGCTTCACAAAGGGCAACGAAATAGAGCATCTGCGTCCTGGTTACTCTTTCCAGACCTGTAGGTAACATCGAAATGATACTCCTGTAAACAGATCACCCAGCGACCAAGGTGACCCGATAGGTTCTTCAGCGACCATACCCAGCACAGTGCGTTGTAGTCGCTGACGACTGTAAAGTAGTGGCCATGGATGTATGGCCGAAACTTTTGCACTGCCGAGGCAATAACAAGGCACTCTTGTTGGTTGATGGTGTAATTTTTCTCGGCAGCAGTCAGCGTCCGACTGGCGTAAGTAACGACTGGTTCAGGCAAGGTGTTGCCACGTTGCAGGAGAACAGCACCAAGACCATGACTGCTGGCGCCACTGTGAATGATCGTAGCTGCGCTTTGGTCAAAGTGGCACAGTACCGGGTCGGACATCAGGGCCTTTTTGAGTGTCAAAAAGGCATTTTCACAATCGGCAGACCAAATGAAGGCCGTGTTATTTGAGAGGAGTTGATGGAGCTGAGACGCAAGCGCAGTGAAGTTGCGTATGAAGCGCCAGAAGTACGAAGCCAGTTCGAGAACACTGCGCAGGTTGTTTTGGCACAGAAGACGAGGAATTTCAAGGACGGCGAAAAGTTTCTTACGGTCTGGTCGAATGGCTTCTTGGCTGACTAAGTGCCCCAGAACTTTCATAGTCTTGCCTGCGAAAGTACTTTTTTTCGTGTTGAGCTGTAGGCCAGCATTTGCGAGGCATGTTACCACTTGTGCAAGACGCTGCAGGTGTTCTGGGAACATGGTTGAAAACACTACGATGTCGTCGGGATAGCAAGGACAGGTCTTCCAGTTTAAACCGCGCAAGACATTATCTATCATGCGTTCAAAGGTGGCAGGCGCATTGCAGAGCCCAAAGGGCATCACATTAAACTGGTATAGCCCTTCTGGCGTGGAAAAAGCGGTTTTCTCCTTGTGCGGCTGACACCGGTATTTGCCAGTCGCCGGATCTAAGATCAGGGGTAAAAAAAATATTCGGCACCCAGTAAAGAATCTAGTGCGTCGTCGATCCGTAGCAAACGGTAAACATCCTTGTGCGTGATTTTGTTCAGGGCGCGGTAATCGACACAAAAACGCACTGAACCGTCTTTCTTCTGCACAAGAACAACTGGCAATCACAAGGGGCTCGAGGAAGGTTGTGTGAAATTCCGTCGAAACATGTCCGATACATTTTCCTCGATGATTTCGCGCTCCTTATGAGACACGAGGTATGAGACACAATCAAGACACAACAATGCGGGAGCCGTCAGCGTGTACGCGATCAGTCGCAGCAGCTATCATACCGAGGGCTGGCTAATTGATGTCGAAGAAGGAACGATGTTTTTCTAATAGTACGAGCAGATCGCGACTCTGGGCAGGGGACAGGTCAGGGCTTATGGTTGCCGACAGCGGTGAGGAAGAGGCAGTGAGTGACAATGAAGTTGACTCTGGTAGGTTATGACATGAATAATAGGTCATGACATGTGTGTAATGTAGGTCATGAAGCAGTTGCCTACGTCTTGCTGATCTTATCGCTCAAAATAGCAAGTAATCGAGAATTTATGATGGTAATCGGTGCAAGTATGGTTATGATAGTAACTATAATGATAGCATAATGCATCAAAGACTCAATAATGACCATGACTAAACGAAAAATGACAATGACTCAGCGAAACAAATTTAACATTCAAAATCAACTTTAATTGGTTATAATGTGGGCACTTAGTCAACGAAACACTAAATGATGATGGTAGAAGTCATAGTCATGAGCACGACCCAGCAAAAGATGACAATGACTTAGTGAAAAAAGATTAACACTCAAAAACCACTGAAACAGGTTCGGGCATAAATGATAGGTCATGACGTGAATGTAGTCACATGCGTGTCATGTAGGTTATGAAACAGCAACCTACGTCTTGGTGCTCTCATAGTCGTTTCGTCAGCTTGGTAGGGTCCCCGCCCACTGCTTTGCATAACATCGATTTCCACAGGGCGGGGGATCTGCCGGCTTTTTTTTTCGCGACTGATACAAAACATGGAAAATGTCATGCAAGCTCTTGTTTTCAATGCAGTCTCCGGTGACATATGTAAATGAGCACATTTGCTTCTTATAGGCAACTTCCAAAAGCTGTCACAATTTGTGTTGTGCTTAACCTCTCCAAAGGAATGACGCCGAGGATAATATTAAAAACAACTGTTGTAGCAAAAGCTGTATGACCCATCTCATATAATGTTAACAAGCTGAGAACTAGTAATGTATGCTGCAAGGCTCAATTTCAAAAGCACGTGTAATTAGGATAATCATTAAATGACGTGTTCACCATAAAGAAAATGAACGTTTTCATCATAGAGAAAAGTATACTTAACTGTCCAAATCTCTCCCCGCATATTTAGACACAGCTGGAAAAGACAGCACACAGGACCCCCCAAGTACAACAGGTAAGCGCAAAGCTCATGGAACACGATGTTACAAAACATAATGTCTGATTAAATATTTGTCTCACGAACTAGTTCTTTACACGCGGATCACTGAGGATTCATATAGGGACAGTCTCTAGAACATCATTCCCTTGAGTGCGCTAGTTCCCTCACAGAAGAGAGCAAGGAAAAATACGAATTGCGCAAACTGTGAGCTATTTATTGCTCGCATCCGAGCATCTGATACAGCGTGTTTTATAAATCCTTTGATCTAAAGTATTTGACAAGGCAGCCATTAGTATAACGAAAAAGCAAAATGCTTAGTTTATAATTATTATAGTTACACTAATTTAATTCAAAATAATTACTTTGCGGCACACATTTCAATCAAGGGAATTGTAGTTAGTGAGTATGCAAAGCACGCAGACTTAGAACAAACGCTGAGGACGACGCCACTTTTTAGATAATAATTTTGAAAGTGGCCTACCAAATGTATTGGCGTTGCAGTTAATTTTCAACTCATACAGTTACATCTCTGCAACCGCTGCACCTTCGAAATACCTTTTATTATGAATTCTGTCTGAATGCTTCTGTGCCTATGAAGCAAGTAAAATGTGTAGCCACTGAAATATTAGTTTATTAAAACGTATTTCTCAGAAATGTGTGTTAAAATTCAGTCACCGTTATATAACTTTTTTTTACTGAACTAAGTTAATAGCCACAGTTATCATGTTGCTTGAAAATAAAGCTCGGTGCATATAGAACAACCACAAATATTTGGAGCTCCAGCCCTATTCGTTTTTGAATGATCTTCCCTCAAAAAAACAATGTAATAATATTCATATTTATATGTTCAAAAGCTTTCAATACTTTTCTACCAAATTCAACGCACTATTAGAGTGTGTTAATTACAAACCATCTGCAAATTCTCAAGGAGTGTACAGTAAAAGCTGCACATTTATAGGCTATTGAAGCTCAACACCGGAGTCTGCATCTATCCCGCCTTCATTGTTGTTGTCTTGCCGAAAAGCAAGCAAACTTCCTGCCAATTATAGGAATTGCTGCCAAGACCTGCCCTGTAAATTACGTAAAAGTTTCATCGCAACACGGCTTTTTTTCTGTTTTTTGCAGGCAACATACTGCGCACTTGCTTTATGTGGGTGCCTGGACGAAGAAAAGAGGGGCCTTCACCTTACTGCGAATTCATCATGATAACGCAATGTGGAGGCAAAGGAACAAAAGTGTATGACAGAAGTGTTTGTGCTGACAACAATGAAGCTAACAGGCCTAGTGCTAGAACGCTACATCCTGAAAGCCTTGCAACAATAATAAAGAGGAGGAGCTGACGCACAGATGTAGAAGCGGCTTCTTCTTTCTGGCATCGGCACCGTCAGGGATCACGCAGGGAACACTTGTAGCGCGCGTCCGATTAGTGGTTAAGGTCGCTCTCATGTTCAAGTCCGCCTCTAGTTTTATGTGAGTGCACCCAAGCTAAATACTGTTCAATATTTCGTAATATATCGGTCTGAATCTCTTGCCTGCTAGCATAATCTACAAAGTGCGCCGGAAAATTTACTCCCGCGAATTACGCTCTATAAGCTTTGGCACTATATTGACTCGTATCGTAAGCCATAATAACCTTCCCAGAGCCCAACTGCAGGTATCGAGATGTCAATTTAACTGCAGTAATTTTACTGTCACGTATAAGTCAATGTGGAGTTATAGCAAAGAATACTGTCTTCTATAATGTTCCATTTTGAAGCGTTTGTGGAATAATTCACAGAATTAGACAGCTGTCATCGCTCACTTATCGTCCTTCGTTAAATATGAATAATGGACACGAGACTAGAATTAGGTGTGAGAAATTTCAGTTGATCAACAGACGTATCTTGATGCTGAAAAGGGGGACTGTGAGTTTCCCTGCAGTAGCTCCGTCTGCAACAGTAAATGCAGTCTTAACTAACATCTCAAGCTGTGCAAGAAAATCCGTTTTAACATGCTACGTATTATTATTGAAATAGAAGCTAGGTATAAAATTTTGAACAGATATTTAGTGGATCAGTTATTAAACTGTAAAATAAAAAATAGATGCAAACTATGTGTCAGAAAGGACTAACGCATGTCATCTACAGCAACTAACCACCTAAATCACCTAGCCTAACGAATGTTACTTCGCGCTGTAGTCAAGGGCACGCACCTTCACAAAACATGTCCGTACCTGTCAAATGTCATAGGCAATCTGCGAAGTCCGCCGCAGCGCGCTCAGCGCGATTCGCTCCTCTGCCCCGGTGCACTTCCCGCTGAGCGCGGAAGCACGACGTGTTTTAGAACGTGTCACACTTCGTTTCTCCTCTCAACTCTTGCATCACTTTCCACACCACGACGAAACCGAGGTAACCACCGGGTTTCCGTTTGAATTAGCTTTCTATGCTGACCCTATAAAACATAAGGATGCTCCAAATATTCACAGAAAGGACAGAAGCCACGAAACCTCTTCGTAATATATCAAGTAGCTGAAATATAAAATATGACTTGAAATCATGCCTCAATATCATTTGGTCAAGAGCCATACGTCATTGCAAAGAACATAGTACCTAGCGAATGTTCGAAAGCGGTCGCCTATCCGCGACTACCAGATAATGCTAACGTTTTAGGAGGCTTCATAAAACACAACAAAGCCTCCAAATTAGAATTCGGTATGCAAGCAATCACGTTTACTATTGTAACTAAGCAGCAGTAAACTGTTTTGAGTGAACAGAAGGTTTCAACTAAAGTTGGCACAAAAGAAGACAAGGTCTACGTACATGATATATACACATTATCTTCGCAAATTGGGGCAATACCGTCGATGACAAAATGCAGCATTATTGCATATTATTTTCGCTGCATTCGCGGCACTTTCTTCGTTCCGTTTTCAAATGTCATGTTCCTTTGCTGGACACTATCTTTTTTATTCATGTCCATTTTGTATACCTTTATGTCACTACGCGCCTGTGCGTCGACGTTGACATCTTTCGCGAAGACTTTGTTTAACACGCCGTTTATATTTGTTTATATTTAGTGCGACAGCAGTAAAGAGCTTGAAATTGTGCTTGCCATGTCCGTCCGTCCTGTCCGTCTATCCAACGATCAACGACACACAACGAAGATTCTTTTATACCTTCATTGTGAAATTTTGTGGTAAACAAACGAGGACAAAGAAACATACCCAAGGACGAGCGCTTTCTAACAACTCATTTTATTTTTTCGGAAACACCACACTTAAATACCATACAGATCTGCGCCAAGCATCTCTGGATTCCATCTATAGGCGCACTCAGCGATCACGTGAGCTGTCTGGAAATTATAAACACGAGTACAATAGCGACATCTCTTTATCTAACATAGCAATTGATAGTTGACTCACACAATCTTCTTTTTGACGCGAAACGTAAAACGTTCCCACGATTTTGCTCGATGTTTTATTACAATGTTTTAAAAAGATGGCTGTGTTGTCAAAGCAGAATGTGAACGCACACTCGTTACAATGCAAGACCAAATGTGTTCTAGCGGTGCCTTTTAAACTAGACAAAGCGTTCGCTTAATCTTGTGTTAACACATCTGCCGGTTTGTCCGTCCGACGTACACGGGTCCGCACGTAATAGAGAACCTACATACCACATTTCTTATACATTCAACTAACTGATGTTTGTGCCTTATAATACAGTCATTCTTAAAAATCATCCTTGGCTTCAAATTTTTGTTGCACCCTAGAACAAACACTTCTGAGGTTGCTTTTCGCTGAAAAAAACACCTTGATTCCGTGTTTCCTACAACTTTTTTCTTATTTATGGGAGAGAATTTTAAAGAATTTTAGAAACCTTTGAATGTTCATCGTTCTTTACTACGTATCTCCGTTGTTGGTTCCTTATTTTGTTTTTACATCTTCATTAGTCTGCCTCACGAAGCCTGCAATACTGTGAGTGGATAGCCGGCACCCCGCAAATGGGCAACCTGTTGACCCGAAAGCAAACAACAACTATATCAGTTTTGACAAGCTTAGAATGTTCAGACGCGTAGCTAAGACGAATCTTTCTGGATGGATGAGAAGGACCAGCAATTGAGCTGTGGTTGAAATTATAACTTAACATCAAGGAACTGTAGCTTGCGGTCAACTGGTACTTCCGAAGTAAATTTCAGTCCTTTGCCTAAAGAAATAAATGTGTCTAGCACCTTCTTCCTGAAAGCGTAACTGCATACGTTGCAACCCAAAATTAAACAGTCGTCTACATATCTGTACACCTTTGAAACTACACCATCTAAATATCTGGTCAGCTCTATGTACACGCTACTCAGAAAAAAAGTTGTGGTAAGGATTGGGGCTACCTTCGATCCATTGCACACACTTGTTTGCACGAAATTCTGGTCACAGCACCCAACGTGAGTGATTTTATATAATAATGTAGCAGTTCTAAAAAACTCAACCGTCATTCCGCAAGTGTTACGGAACGCCACTTCATCATTATCTTTCATGATTCAATCAATGGCGCAGTGGATCAGAGGATTAAGTGGCAGTGAATAATATAAGTCCCGATTGTCAATACTGGAGCCACAACCACTGCTTACACTATCAATAGCCAGAAAACTAACAAGAACCCCTGAGTTAGCCAACACGTAAGCATCTTGTATGGTCAAGGTATTGAACATTTCCTGAACAAATCCCGAAACAAGCACTTGACAGATCATTTGACAACATGCAAACATCGTTTGATTAAAAGATTGTTGAAACATCAAACATACTGTCGGCCTCTCCTCCGATGACACTCGGTTTCATGCATTTGAATCATCGTGTATAACTTACTCAGTGACCTCTTTTAATCATGTTCTCACCTGTCAGTAGATAGAGCCTGCATCTGGTTCCCCACTGCTGGTTACCCTCCTTTCATCGTACAGCCAATAAATAAATATCGTCTTTTAAATTTTCTGCATGCCCCCCCTTATTTTCCAACAATAAAATCGTGCATAAATGTGTGCTTCTTGTCAAAAAAATTATAGATCAATGAATTGATTCACTTCATCCAAAGTAACTGGAACAGTTATCGGAATTCTATTGATTGCGAAGGCCCCTTCATCATTGCCGGTGGCACGCAAGAGACCCAGAGGAATATGTTATTGCAGATGAGATGCTTATTTTATTTTTTGCCTACAAGCGTACATAGCGCGCCACTACTTGCTAGTTTTACATAATTTATACAGGATTTGTTTCACACAAGCAGCTTTGTTGTCGCTTAAATCCGGCAGAACATGAATATATTGAACATAATGAGCCAGATTATGAACAGTGCATTCAACATCTTGCTCCCCCGAGTTGAGTGTCCTGTGCAATATTTCAACACACAAACGCATGTACTGAGCACTTCACCTAACCCTTCCACCAGATGTTATGCTTTTCCATAACCAAGAATTCCTGGTAGTAGTTTGAATTGATCTCTCACGGACAATGCCCCTCAACTGTTTCGATCGCGTTCCAAAGATCCACAAGTGCTTGCAGTGGATGGACCAGGGGGGCAATAAGACGAACATGGTGTAAGCGATTTACCATCACACAGTCTAAGTTGAGCCCACACGGATTCACTTTGGCCGAGGTTAAGGTCAACCTTGCGGAAGCGCATTTGTGTTTGTCGGCTAATACGGCAACTCTAGCGTAGCCATTGAGGTCTTTTTGGTAACAAATGCAGCCTAGAGGGAACACTCGGCAGTCAGCAGAGTCGCTTTTAAACCAAGATGTTGTGCCTACAAGGCTTTGTAGGAATTAACGTGACGGCGGCGAACGAGGCGTGCCGTCGTTACTAATCAGAAGGCGGCGAGCCGAGCGGAGGCTGCGACGACCAGCGTCTCAAGCTCCTGGAACAACACTGCGCGGGCCGATCTTGCGCTTCGAGCACGCGCTGCGCTTATTTATTGTTTACTTCCTTCACAGTCGGTGCCAAGGCACCGGTTGGGAGCGCCGACCAAAGCGCCCCGCGTTGCAGCGTCGGTGGGCGCTACAGCTTAATCGTAAAGAGAAGGCATTACAATTTACAGATATTATGTTTGATGTTATTTCAGTTTTAAATTTAATGGGACAAACAAATGTATCGTGCCCTTTTCTGTAATGGGTGCCGAATGACTTGCCTTAATGACTCATTGAAAATACACTTCGCATTGCTGATTATTTGCACCCTGACCTTTTTGATTTGCTTTCACGAAATTCCACAGCTGCTTTTTTTCTGCGTCTTCTGGGAAATCATCCGATATGGTGCCCCACTGTAACTCTCCATTTCTTTGCATTGACGTGTGCAGCTTGGATGCTGTTGAACACAGGAAACCTGATAATTATTTTTGGGCCTATTTTTCATCGGTGAACTTACCCAGACTGTGCGTTCTTTTAAGTATAATCTCCTGTCACTGCAGAGTTTTTTTCGCATATTGCGAGGACGCCGTTCTCGAATCACAGGTACGTCTGATGTGGAAGGTTGTCTTTGATACCATAAAAAACGGGATTTCACCCATAATATTTTTTCAAGGTTGTCCACTTTGTTCGCCAGGGGTTCCAGTTCTCCCATAGTAAGTCCTATTTATACTTCACCTTGCCACAGTTCGTTGCATTTCCTTACATTTTTCAAACTTTGATCCCAGCTTTGTCATGCCTACGTTCAATATAGACTTGGCTTACTGTTTTCACTGTCACACTTTTTTCAGTGTAAGATAATCGATTTCTTTTATTTCTATTCCGTCAACATCTAGCTTCTGTAGAATTGGCTTAGGGGTGCTAGAATTACGCTCCAGATCTCCACAACGTATACCTACAATATCAAGTATAACTCGGGTGAAATGTTGACGTCTATGGCACACGAGGTTTTTCGCGTACAGATGATAGCCGACATTTAAAAAATTTCGTTCTTCTTCCAGGGGATTTGGTAGTAACACCAATGTGAAACGTGTATTCTAAGAAGCAGTGGCAGATTACTAGCACATACACAAATAGAACTGAATAAATGTGTACGGTCTTTCATTATTTGGAAGCGATAGCTACGTAAACAGCATATCGGAGAATACCAGGTGCCTAGTTAAATCCAAAGCAACGCTGAGTGCATATTTGGCGAAAGTGAATAGTGATAGACCTCTTAATCGGGCGAGGTGGAAAGTGCACTGCGCGTGAAAGAAGCCCGCGAATACACGCAAGATTGCCGCGCAACTGGCCGCTAGAGGCATTTTGCGTGAATTCGCGGGCTTCTTTTACGCTGGGAAAAACCCTTTTATGTAGTAAGTATTGAGCAACAGAAAGCTGTATCGGGAGTTTTTTTATCTTGCTCTACAATTTTCTCATTGACACTTTTCATCTAACTATAATATTGAGAAGCTGAATGATTAATTGAGACTAATTATGTAATAAGACCGAATGCAAAAAATAATCTGAGTATCACCCAGCGACGGCACAAAACATTACCTTGGTTCTGTCCAGCTACGAGGCCATTTGCATATTTTAAAGTTGGGCCGAAGTTAAGTGAAACACCCGGTATATTGATCTGTCTTGCTTGTATTTTTTATTCGCTTATATTAGGTGAGTGTTACATGTTATTCATGCTTACTGCTTTGTATTTATATCCTACTAAGACCCCTTGTACAATGCATTCCACATTGCCTTCAACATGTTCTCGAAATTCACTCGGAAGTGATTACTGAAAATCTTCATTCTGGATATGAAGTACGGTGCACGTGTAACTGTAAAGAAGTGGTGTAATCATATTCTTGTCATTTCCTTTAAAAAATTTGACACTCATTTTATCTAGACCTCTGTGTCGTCCCAGAAGGCCAAAAGCAACCTTGAGGTGCGTTTCGAAATCACTGAGACTGAGTGAAAATACCGGACGCGGCAGCCACATGGCAGTGTACTACACGTAGTTTCATCTTCATATCTGCGTTTATGCAATTTTTTACCGTAGCCGACATGAGGAGATGATGGAGGCACAGTTTTTGGCATCTAACCGTGTTATTTAAATTTTAAAATTGTTTTTAAAGTTCATAAGGAAACCGTAGGGAAAAACACTTTGAATAGTGATTCATAGTTGTGTTAGGGTCTCAGTAGAATATATATGTCTCATACTTCATTTTCTTGTGCATGAGTATTTCGTGCAATGTAATGTTTTCAGAGTATGTCATGTAATGTAGTGTCACGTCTATGTAATCTCTACGAAGGCCTTTGTGCAAAAACATTATATTGCTGCACTGTGCCAACGGGCTAACTGAATCTGTGAAATGAGTGATCGTAGCAGACGTAGAGGTCAGCACGACAAGATTGGTGAAATTTTATTAGTTGTTCTAGAGGATACCGGTATCATGGACATTGGTGAGTTTGTTTAAGCCACTGCGCATACTGGAATTCAGGCGATCTATCTCACTCATGCATCAAATTAAGTGTCTCCATCACTCCTCTCCCGTGAACTGTCTTCTAGTAGTGAATGAGTTACTTTCTCTGACCACTGAACGGTAATTACAAAATTTGAGCGAAAATGAGCAATTTTCGACCATAATGGGCGTTCTGGTAGATGAAATCAGAGTTCTTATGCGAACAGGAATGCAATTATTCGCCTGAGAATAGCACTTACAATGTATTTCTCACAGGTATTCATACATTCCGCAATTTCGAAGATGGTTAAAGAATAGCTTATTGTAAAGGCTAGACAGATCAGTTCTGGTAATACTTTCCGCAGGAAAAATGAAGAAAGATCACGCTTAATAATCTACTGTAGCCGTTATGAGATTATATGGTGAAATGCTGGGCACCTACATCATTTATATCAATAATAATAAATGTGCAACTTCAAAAGTATCATGCCGTCCGCTACACAGTTTTGTGTATTCGATCTTTGAAAGGAGGACTTTGCATTTTGACCGACCAACACGTCAAGCTTTGCTTGATGTGCGATGTCGTGAAATGTCTACGGTAATTCGAGACATATACAGCAGATACAGGTGAAAATATTTCAGTTTGAAAGGAATTTATTTCTTTAGAGGTCGTCCCTGACGATTACGATGTCGAGTTAAAATCATGCTTTGCGTCTCTGACAAACCCGTTGCACGAACATGACTGTGTAGCCATTACACGCTCCATTAACATATAGCAAAGTGAGCTAGAAATTGATCAACCGCCTTCTTCGAAAACACCTGTCGCTGACGAAATATCTGCTGAAGTTTACAAAGCTTTGACACAATTCTTATTAAAATTTTCTGAATATTCTAACAAGGAATCTTGAAATGAAGTCCCTTTCCACAGTATTCTTAAAAAAAGAACGAGTTTTAATTTTGAAAATTTTTGACAGAGGAAAACTGCGTTCTGTTAAAGGCTACAGACCAATAATACTGACAAAGGTCGACTCTAAAACATTTGCTAAAGCTTTATTATAACGTTTACAAATCAACTTTCATTGCTTGTGGAATTAGAGGCCGCTCGATACAAACCAACATGCACAACGCTGGTATGGTTGTTCAGTAATTGTACCGCTGTCACCATCACCAAATGTAACCTGATCAATCTGCTATTCTCTAGAGAGACCTTGCAGAAGCCTTTGATTGTGTCAGTCATTGATTGCTTTTTTTCTCTTCTGGAACACGCCAATGTTGTCTCTATTGCGCTTGAAGGCGTAAGGTTTTGCTATGATCGTTGTTCGACGTGTTTGCGTGGTAATGGTCCTATCTCAGAACCTGTTTCTATTTTAGTAAGGCTTACCTATGTCATCACGGGTGTTTGCTCCTTGTCCTTAACAGCTGTGCTTGAGCATATTACGCTCAAGTTGAATCTGTGGCTTCAATGTATCGCAGCTTGAAGCTAAAGCATTGGCTTACGCAGGTGAATTGGCGTTCTTCTGCATGAATAAACGCAGTGTTGAAAAAGTTGTATCTATGATTGAAAATTTTAGTATTGTTCCAAAAGCTCGACACTACTCGTCGAAAAGTTTGTGCTGATATTTTGGTTAATATTATTATATAGCCAATCAGAACGCACGAATTCTGTGAACTCGTCTTCCGCCAAAAATACATAAAGGAGTTTTGTTGCTGGAAAAAGCAGGTCCCAGCACTTCGACTTCATGCTCAGACATTTCTTCCACACCTTTGAATTCTTGGAAAAATCTGAACCTTGCGATGCATTTTTAGCAACAAAACTTCTTTATGTATTGCATGTTATTAACTTCGCTAGGCTCTACGTACAATCTACGTACAATCGAACTTTTGCAACCTTTATATGGTCTTGAAATTTTGAATCCATGAGACGTCATGACCTTTACAGGCCACTTTGTACTAGTGGACTGGGGATTTGTCCATTTCTATGTATGGCAAACAGTTCTTTCGTTCTTTATATTCGCAACACTGCGCATTCTAATTATTCAGTCATTCTTGCAGGTTACATTTGGTGATGCCTTATGGGGTTTATTTGTTTCTTTCAATTTCTCTCTGCGTCCGTATTTTTTTGGTTTCAGGCATGAAGTTTACTTCTTAGAGGCCGGCTTCAATGCGAATAGCATTCTTTGCCCACCTAAATAATTTTAATCTATCTCCAACCATAGTAAGCAAGTAGAAGTAGAATATTGAAAACGCAAGTAAGTAGAATATTGAAAACGCGACATGGCGCAACACACTAGAGGATTTAGGTAGCGACTATCGCATATTAGAGGTACACATTAGAGAAGGGTCGAATAGACTCAAGGATCGACAGATCAAATTAACAGACTGGCAATTATTTCGTAGAACGCGAGAGACGTCACAGCAACGATCAATCAGAGACATGGAACAAAGGACTAAGGACCTCAGCGATGACGTCAAAGCTGCCACCAAAATGACACCAGAGTGAGCAGCATCGGGGAGATAACAGAGCCTTGCGGCTGATTTGGTGTTTAACATGGTAGGGCCGCGCGTATTTTTGCCTCCGTGAATTCCTCCTCTAATTTTGCTTTTATATTCCCGTTGTAGCTAGGATCATTGCAAGGGGGTGCCTTTGTGATGTATTTCTGATCCAATTTTTCAAGAAATTCCTCATCGGTGCCCTCATAGGCGTGTATTAAATTATTAATGGCTTGCCTGCGGTTTTTGTTGCTATTCTCAGGGTCAAGCAGGAACCTGAGCTTTGGCCAGGTATGGCACGTGCTTAATTGCCCGTCCATGGAATGACACGTCTCGTCCCATTGTTGTTTGCTCAGCTGCTTCCCATATTTTGCTATTTCTTTGTTGAGGACCGCTATGCGCTTTCTCAACTTTCTTTTATGCTTCTGAACTTTAAGTCTTTTTTGAAGCGACTGCTTAGCTTCCCACATGTGGAGAAGTGTGCTGTCGCATTTCTCCAAGTTAGATTCAGGAGGTGGTATTTTGGTGGCAGCTTTGACGTCAACATAGTTTGTTTATTAGGTGCTGCTTGTTCATGACGCTGTGTGCACTTCAATAAATACCACGAAAGGCAAAGCAATTATCTCATAATTCCTAGAGCATTGGGCTCTAGGTTAGATCCCGGAATATGATATTCTAAATTTATTTATTTCCCCAATGCTGCATCAACGTTGTCTTCTTTCGCGTCGACTTTGGTTAACACGCCTTTTTAATTTACCACCACGAGATTTAAGAGCTCGCAATTTAATTCGCCTTGCCCGTCTGTCCCGTCCATCCATCCAGCGATAAAGACACACACAAGCGAAATTTTTTGTGGTTATCGCAAAACCTCGATCATCCCCAGCATCTTGATTGCCGCAACAATACAAATAAAACTTCTCCGGAACCGACTCCACTGGAATTTGAAGCCATTTTGCTTCGCCCCATCTCAGCCAGACAAAAGTCGTGACACATCGCATTGACAGCGGGAATGCCAGTCCCATCCATAGGCGTCCTTGCCGAGTGTCTACGACTGAACGGCATGTAATTTCAACAGAAGTCAAGCAAATGCTTACAAAGGACATCATCAAACCATCTCGAGTCCCTGGGCGTCTCATGTGGTGCATGTCAGACAAAAAAAAAACAAGACCATGTGTTGCTAAACAAGATTACTAAGAAGGGCGTGTAGCCTCCGCCGTGAATTGACGACGCCCTCAACTCTACATGGCGCACATAACTTTCCTTCTATAGTCCTTCGGTCCGGCTATTGACAAATCGCCCTTGACGAAAAAGACAGGGAAACGACCACCTTTATAACACCCGATGAACTCTAACAGTTCAAAGTTATGCCATTTGGCTTGTGCAATGCCTCAGCAACATTCTAAAGAATGATGGACTCCCTTTTTCGCGGTTTCAAGTGGTCTGCTTGCCTGTGCTATCTCGATGATGTAATCATTTTCTCGCCTACGTTCTACAGTTATCTAAGTAAACTCTCGGCTATTCTTCGCAATGCAGGTATTCAACTTAACTCTGCCAAATCCCACCTCGGTCGTCGACAGATCACTGTACTTGGCCATCTTGTCGATGCTACAGGTATACGGCCTGACACTGCCAAAGTTGGCGCCGTTGCCAACTTTCCGACACCTCGCTTTACTCAAGACATCCGTTCCTTTTCTGGACTCAGTTCTTATATCGGCGGTGTGTGAAACATTTTGCCGAAATAGCACGGCCCCGCGCCTGCCTTCTTAAGAAAGACACGACTTTTTTTAGGGGGGGGGGGGGGGGGGGGCTCCTGTGCAAGCGTCCGCCTTCTCACAGCTGATTGGACTACTGACATCACCACCAGTGTTGGCTCCCTTCGACGCACCTGCAGCCACAGAAATCCGTAACGGCGCCAGTGGTCACGGCATCGGCGCAGGATGGTCAGGACTGCGTCATTGCTTATGCCAGCCGCCTTCTTTCCTCGGCTGTACAAAACTATTAGATCACACAGAGAGAGAGAGAGTGTGTGTCTCACTCTAGTTTGGGTCATCGTTAAGTTTCGGCCTTACCTCTACGGCCGACTCTTCACTGTCATTACTGACCACGGGAAAATATTCGGAACTAGATTTGACATGTGTATGCTGCCGCAAAAATCTAGAGACCACTCAGCACACCGTAACGAATGCGAAGGGATTCACCCAGTGAGAACCGTAGGTAACGCATACCTTCCAGAAGCGCTTGGATTTAAAGTGGACGGAAGCATCAACCGGTCAGGAGTCGAGGTAAGCAAGAGACGTTAAGAGTATTGGTGGAAAAAAAGCAGGGAGGAGATTGATACGACCGAATCTGCTACAGTCATACGTAGCCGTAGAAGGTAGATTTTGAATAAAGAAAAAAGATTAAGCAAAAACTTGTATAGCATACCTGATTAAATCAAGCAGGCTAGGTGACTATTTGTCATCGCACCCGTTTCAAAGGAGAACATTGCCACAAGTGTTTCCCGGTTAAGATTATGGTTGCATAAGCTGCAGTTGCCAGGAAACGGTAACTGTAGCAGACGAAGTAGGGAGTGACGTTACAACATTTTCGTATGTTGAAGAACCCACCTTAGGAACTCATTTGTTTTGTTGACAGTGTTATGGGAAGGCCATGTATATTGAGGACTCCTGAAGAGCAGCGTGCATATGAGACACGTCGAAAATGTTAAGTCCATTTCTCTTCTTCACTCTTTGGAGGTGGACGAAGTAGCGGCGAAAGCCAAGTCGCAGGCCGTTGAAACGGCTTAGGCGAATAATTAGGTAAAGTGGATGTGAATGTCGCCATGTGAATAATTTCAAGCTATGTTACAATAGGTAGTCGTTCTAGCTGTCGTTTCACAGCTTTGCTGTCCAACCATCTTCACCCCGTGGACTGGAGTATTTTTTTTCTTTCGATGAATATGTAAGCTGCAGGTGAGGAGGCGTTTGCTATGTTCAAAACGTCATGCTCTTCAGGCTCGCTGAGTCACGATGGAGGTGCTGCCTTGGGATTAATCAACTCTAAGGGCACAACTTCTACTAAAGCTGTTTTGACGAACGAAATGACTATGCACAACTAACGAGAATTCAGCAATTTCATTTTCTGTGTAAGTTTGCAGTGTCGCTACAATGAGCGCTTACCGACTATGTATCACGGAAGTTACTCCGTAAACTAAGTGGCCTTGCCGCTATGGCGTTGCCGTTGGCAATCGCACTGTCGAAGCTTTTGATTTTCTATTCCACTAACTGATATATTTAGTATTTCAGCTCTGTGTAGGAGTGTGCCATGTTTGAGGCCAATAATCAGCTGTGTCATGTGCGCCTAATTTGTGGTATAAACGCTGTTTTCACGAGCATGACAATGAATTGCACAAAAAACACCACCATTGCGGCATTAGCAATTTTATGCGATGTCAACTAGTATAACCCTCGTCCGCTTACGCTATCGCTCCTTGTGGCCTCCGAAATACATGCACAGATGCAACTTCTCTCAGGGTCTCTTTCGAGTTCATAGCCTTGGATGGAGCCAAAGTTTGCCCCGCACTGTTGCTAGTTATTGCACGATAGCTTAGTGGTTACGGTGCGGAACTCGCAAATTACCATTGCTTCACTGCGATGGGTTCAAATCCTAGTTGATGCGTTTGGGAGACATCTTTCGTTGCGCTGTGGCAAAGACCTAGCTCGGAATGCCGAACTGGCCTGACGACGACAGAGATCATTGCTGTGTGTCGTCCATAACGACAACGCTCGTCGTCAGTGTAACAGGATGGACGGACGAAAAAGACCACCATTTTTAGAGGTCCTAACTGCTTTCACATTACAATAAAAGTAAAGGTACCAACGGTGAAAAGGATCTTGGTGGGTGACAATGTGTGTAAAGATCAAACCAATCTTAGTTGTACAGATATATCTAATGTGTTGGTCATGCAGTAAAACAGACGATGTGCTAGCACAAGCGGAAGGTGAAGAGGAGAAGGGGCTGTTGCTCCTGCAGGTGGGCCTAGCTTCTAAAAATTTGACTGCACTTGCTTCACCTGACATGCGTAACTTTTTACACGCAAGCGTACATGTCCTGTTGGTGAAAGCGGCGAGATTAAGTTGGAGGCCACGGAGCTGGTAGAGGGAAGGGAGCGCCGGAGGAGGAGGGCACCTGGATGTGGAGAGGAGAAGCCCGCGTAGGAGAAGTGAGGAGGAGCACGGGGCGGAGAGATGGTGGAAGCAGCCGGGGCGTCGCGGAGGAGGAGCGTTGTCGGAAGAGTGCTGGCCGGGTTCAGTTCCTCTGGCAGTTGCGTCGGGCTGTGTGCGTTGCCGGGATGTACGAAGCCGGGATGTACCGGCTTCGTTTAGTGATCTAGAGGCCGAGCGCTCAGCTAGAAAGACGGAGCAGAAACGCAAGCGGCAGCAGTCCGAGCGAGAATCGACTGACCCCGAAGTCGCCGGCAAGTTCCGGGCTCGAGTTGAATAAGACCGGCGAAGGGCGTGAGCTGGACGCGCCCAGGAAGCTTTCGAAGAAGGTTCTAGGCGGCTTGCGACAATTCGGGTCAATGCACAAAAAGTGAATACCACTCATACGTTTACGCGTAACTCGCGTTCACAAAATGAAACGTTACCATAATTTTTTTATATACGCTTCCCAAATCTCATGTTCTCACTGTTCGCAGTATTTGATAATTGCGCAGGTCATATGAGCAAGAGGTGAAAACGCACAGATTTTACAATGCCAGACCAAGGTGCCAGCTGCTGCTCTTGTAAGCGCTATGAAGTGTTCGCGCAACCTGCCGTTTAGACACGTTGCTGTTTTATCCTACATAAACTTTTCCACATGCCAAGTGGATCTTATAAACGACATTTGTCTTGCAGGAAACTGTGCTTAGTCGCAGGCTGCTCTTGCGTCATTGTCACTATTTACATGTTTGCCTAAGGCTGCCAGTTTGTTGTGGCCTGGAAACATATTCGATGCTGACACGTACTCCTGATTTTTCGAAGTGCTATACATCGTGAACATAAGAAATGACAGCTCTTCGGGTAGGCCGTTTCCTACGTCACTGTCTAGGAGTCCTGGAAATGTGAACCAGTTTATGTTCGGCAAGGCTCCCCAAGAGGACATAAAGAAACCCATCGCAGATGAGCCGGTGAACTTGCGATTCAAAGCCAGGGCTTGGTTAGACTCGATTCGTGCATGACCTGCATAGGCGCTCTTCAGGGCAGCAGAGAGAAACTAGCACAAACGGAAGCGCTCTTTGAGGTCGAGGCGTACTTCTGGGTTCTCGATAAAACATCATGCCTGGTCTAGAAAGGCAAGCTGGCGTTCTTGCCTCATGCCACTGCGCCTTTTCAAAACATACTTAATATTGCCTGTTTTCATTGCAAATATTATTCTTCCAATCTGATATTTAAAGCCTGGATACTATATTGGCGGACGTTAACTAACCCAAAGAGCTGAAGTTTTAATGTGTTTGCCTGATCTATATTTAGCGATTATAATCATGTAATAATCGTAATAAAACTAAACCTGTAACAGGTGCATCTTGATAGCATGCGAATCGGTAAAAACATTAAAAATATATTATTGTTATGCTCGTTGCGAATGTCACCTGAGTGCAATGATAACGCAACGTTTAGAAAAAGTTTTGTACCAACAGGATGAACAAACGGGGCAAACATACAGACGTGGGCACCTATGAAGAAGTGTTCGCAAGAAAAAAAATACATGTTCTACCCAACGATTTCAACAACAAAAATGTTAAGTAACTTGATAACGACGCTCAATATGCTTATACTAGAAGTAGTTAACCCACAATGCACCTACAATAGGCACAGCCTCCACAGCGCACTCGTTTCTAACGTCCTGCTATGTGCAAGGCCACCATACAAGCAACGTAGCGTCTACTATTTATTTATTCGTTGAAATCCAATAGAAACCTCGCGTTGCTCTCCGACCCGCCGGCGCAGCGGTCCTTCATGTCGACAGAGTATATTCAACGTACCGCCGCCCAATTAAAAAAAATTAAATTATGGGGTTTTACGTGCCAAAACCAGTTCTGATTATGAGGCACGCCGTAGTGGGGGACTCCGGAAATTTGGACCACCCAATTAAGAAGTATTCTGTTATAAAGAAGGACTAACGTTTGCCTAGGAAACTTTAGAAGATCCGCTGCACGAATTTCGACAGGGAAGTCGAACCACAGCTGGCTAGACTTCCCTGTCTAACCACAAACACAGCCCTACTTGTCTGTCTGTGCTTGAGCCGCGTCGAATGTCAGCATTGCAAAAGAAAATGTGCCCCACGCCCTTTTACCTAAGTTCGAGGGAGAGTGAACCGCATGTTAAGCGTGCATCGATGCCCTACAGCATGAACTTCAGACCACGTTGAACAGTTCGCACTGCTATGAACTAGGCAGCAGTTTCGGAAACGCACGCGGGGGCAATGCCCCTGAAAAGATGTTTTCAAGACGTAAAGACGACAATTTCGCTTCTCTAGACTTACAAGTTTAACGAACAAACGCACACAAAAATACGGGCACTGGTAGTATTATATTTAGTATTATATATAAGTGAGGGCGTCGAGTTTAGAAGTGAGGGCGTCGAGCTCATAACAGGCCATGTCGTCGGAAGTATCGAGAATGTGAAGCGGGTCAAGGGGCCGAATATGACCGAGTGATTCTCCGCGCAGTAAGGTCACAGGGGAATGGAACGGGTTACACACAAACATAGCGGATAACCCAGATACAGTGTTGAGGACAGCAAACGGGAGAGGTAGAGCCTGGCGACGTAGAAAAATAGGCGACGGTGTAAAAAATCTCCGTAGCGTCTGGCACGGCGGAGCAATTTACGGGCACAAGAACTGCTTTTAGGATGGATAGTTGGGCGTGTTGGTTAAGCATGATCTGAAGTGAAGGCGCGAAAACGACGACGGAGGAAGAGAGATCACACACACACAGGGCGCCCTGTGTGTGTGTGTGTGATCTGTCTTCGTCCTTCGTCCGTCTTCAGATCAAGAACCGCCATTTCGGGTGGTATGTCCGTATGGGAGACAACGGTTAGCTTGGCGGCTTCACTTCAGCGGGGTCAGGCCGCGGGGCATCGGAAAGCGGGAAAAGCGTCACTTCGGCCCGAGCACAGTCGATGACTGCACGATGGTGGGACAAGAATTCCCAGCCGAGAATGATATCATGTGAACATGAAGGTAGCACGAAAAATTCAACAACATAAACAATACCGGCAATGACCACCTTTGCAGTACGTTGAGCAAGCGGTGCTATATGCAGCGCACTCGCGGTGCGCAGTAGCAAATCAGACAACGGCGTGGTGACCTTGTGGAACTCTGGACAAAGCTTTTCGTCCATGACAGAAATTGCAGCCCCAGTATAAATAAGCGCAATTGTGGCGGTTCCTTCGACCAAAACGTCAAGTAAATTGCGTAGCGACTGTGCAGGCGTTGTAGAAGTCGCGAAGATGGCAGTTCGTGCCTGCAGAACTTCAGCAACTAGTTTCCCTCGCTAGGTGAATGGCGACGACCCTAGGGGGGAAAGCGAGCAATGACTCAGTGACGAAGAACGATGGTTGCCGAAAGGGCGTCGAGGAGATGGTGAATACTCTGGATTGGAATGCATGGAATGCCTGGTAGCATTGTGGGAATAGCCATACCCAGGCGTTTCGACCGCAGGGTTTGCAGGTGGCACGCGACGATGGCCGAAGCACGCGACACGGCCAGCGAAACCGCAAGCTAAACATATGGGTCGGTTTTCGCGTGTGATCCAAGGGTTGTGAACTTGGATTAGAGGCGGAATAGGAGGCGATGCGGGAGTTGGCACTGGTTGAGGTAGCACTGTCGCAGGAAACACGAATATCGGCGTCACAGGTCGCGCTGCGACTGCGGCATAGGTCAGAGGTGCAGCCACGGGAGGACAGGGTTGAGCCAAAGGTAGCGATTCGGCAAGTTCCTTGTGAATGGCTCTCCTAATGGGATTAGCCGAGAGATGTATCATGCTGTAGAGGTCGATCGCTGAGAGGCAGCATACAGAGTTGGCGCGCCACCTCCTCACGAATAAAATCCGTAACCTGAACGGAGAGGGAGGACTCGGGTGTGGAGTCGGAGGGAAGCATGAGGCCCGAGAGAGAGGGGTCAGGTGCAACAGCGCTGCGCGCAAGGACGCTTTGTCGACGCAGTTCATCGAAGCTCTGGCAAAGAGCGACGACAGCAGCGACAGATGAAGGGTTTCACGCTAGAAGCATTTGAAATGCGCCGTCCTCGATGCCCAGAGGATGTGCTTCACATTGTCCTCTTCACTCATGGTGGAATCGACGTGGGCGCAAATATCCACGACATCCTCTATGTAGCTGGTAAACGTCTCGCCGGGCTATTGAGCGCACTGGCGTAGATGCTGTTGAGCACGAAGCTTTCGCAAGGCTGGGCGGCCGAAGACTTCCGCGAATGTTGTCTTGAACGTGGACCAAGTTTGGAGTTCCCGCTCATGGTTTTGGAACCAGAGGTTCGCAACGTCAGCAAGTTAGAAGATGACGGTACGCAACTTCGTCGGGTCATCCCACTTCTTGTGTTCACTGACGCGCTCATAGGTACAGAGCCAATCGTCCACGTCAGTCTCACCGGCTCTGCTAAAGACAGGAGGGTCGCGCTGCCGCTGGACGGTGCCGCAAATGATGGGAGCGGCGGTAGCTGCAAGCTGATTGTCGGTGGCCGCGAGCATGGCAGCAGCTGAAGCAGTCGGCAACGTTCGGCTGAGAAGCTCCAGGGTGAGGTCGGGGATTGCAGCACCTTCCACCAAATGTAGTCTGACGAATTATTACACGAAAATGACGTCTTACACAATCGAGGTAGTCCACGAACGCTGATCGCGCGCACAGCGACAGACGCAAGAGCGCTTCTTCGTCCTCTTTTTCGCTAAATTATAATGAACTTTACAATGCATGTGATGTCTCCGTAACTCGCGGCGCATCTCTTGTTCCTCTTGGCTTTCATTACCTATCAAAGTTACAAAACAAATAGGGGCACAAACTACCCAATGACCATTTGTAATATAGTGAATCATAAGTAATGATTCTTAAGGAATCATTACTTCGCCAGTCGAGGGAGCATAGAGAGGAATGATTTACCCGCACTGTGCCATTGAGACTTTGAGACTGTACAGTTGAGATGGCAGTCGTGACCGACGATATAAGTGCCGGTCAGCACGGGATGCGAGCGGAAGGCTCGGAAATTAGCACCAGAAAGCGTGCTAAGAGCCGCGTCGCAGAGTCAGGAATGCGGCAGAGAAGGCAACGCGGCCGTATAAAGGCTCGAAACCCTCTGGGGAGCGAAGTCAAAGAGTTCGAAAGGCGCGTTTGTCAATCTGAATGTTTTCTGTAAGAGCCCGTCTGAGCCGCCGGGTAAGGAAGAATGGAAATGGTCGTTCGGCGCGAAGGTGGCCAAAAGCCAGAGAGAAATTCTGTTCCCCCTCATTCGTTTCCTTTCCAGGTGTGCTAGGCATGGCACAGGAGAGCGAACCGGTCAGGCGCCGCGAATTAGTCAAACGCTTCAGTAAAGTTGTAATGCGATGCCTAAAAGGCATCTTGTCTGTTTGTAAAGTGTCAGGGAGTGGGCAGCGAGGAGAATGACCTACGTGCCATATGTATACCCTCGTTGACAAGACAAGCTTTCAGACCGTGCCCACCTCGTGTACGGCTTAAAGAAATGAGGCAACCATATGCTACTCCGAGTGAAAAGCGGCAGTACAGGTTTTGTGGAAAGAACAGTTCGTCTGTTTCTTAAATGTTTTGAGATCTCCGAGACTTGAGATCGTTTCAATAAGCACATTTCAAGTTTTTTTTATTCGTTTATTTTAGAAACTCGGCCTTGCTTCGGGGGTTGGACATAGAGGCGAGTTCTGTACAGAATACGACTCCTTTGATCGGCCGCACCAAGATAATCAGATTCCCTAGTCGGGTCAACTAGGGAAGACGACTGTTTTATAAGCAGCCACCTTGGGTGCCGTGGTGTGTCCTGACGTGTTCTGATACGTGCTCAGACATGTAGTGAACTCAGGCTTTCGAAGTGCTCCACCATGGAGTGGGCTTCCATATCTGGAGCCACTGTAATTATGTAGAATAAACCCTTTTTCTCTCGCTCCTACTCCCAGACGTACTCATCCCTATGGTTGAAAGATCACCGGCCTAAACGCTACTCCGAGTCGCAACAATGGTAACCAGGTGTCGCAATATTTTGCCTTGCGGCCACCTTCTCTGCAACAATACTTGAAACCACGCAGCACATAATTTATGGTCCATGCACATTATTTAGACGCGAATTGGTACGTGCACACAGCTGTCTTAACCCAGGATGTAGCATATTTTGTGATATTTGGTAGTCCAAGTATATGAACAGTTTTCCTTTAATGTGCTCTGCAAGACTTGTGTCAGCCCGCTAGCAATCATTGGCTAAAAAAACGCTTTGTATAGTTCTAGTTCGTTTCAAAATTGCGCAATATGGCGCATTTATGCACGCACGGTGTAACTGCACGACAACACTACCACCATGAGCGCTTGCTAGCAAAATAGCACAACGGTCATAACAGTGTGTATCTACCTGTTTGCCACTGCCTGAGTTCTAGGTATAAATTGTGTGAGCAGCAGCTGGCCAAAACTGGTAGGCTGCTTTCATATGCGACCTTCGCTAAAAGTCCGTTCTTTTTTTCCAGGTAGCGTGTCCTCTTCGAGTGCCAGACGCCTCGACTAGAGGGCAAAGCCCTTTTCTGTAATCAGCAAGCTGTGCCGTATTCTTTTTCCAAGGAATTCATAATTTTCACCCTTCTCTCTGCGCTTTCTAGCTGTGACATAAAAAAAGAAAGAAATAGAAACGTTCACAAAAAAAAGTAGAATGCAGTACCACAGCTGGGAGGCACATAAAGGGGTATTAAAAACTGCGAACATCGAGAAAACAACCATTTACTTCATTTTCGTGTCGGGGACGGAGTAGGCCTACGGTCAGCGCGAAGCACTCTTTCAAGAAACACTCGACCAATTCGGGAAAAAGATGTGCTCGCGCAGTCGAGCTACCAGTCGCGCGGCAATTCTGCGTGTATTCGCGGGCTCCTTTCACACTCGGAAAAACACATTTATGTAGCATGTACTGAGCAACAGAAAGCTGTATCGGGAGTTTTTCATGTTGCTCTACAATTTTCCCATTGACACTTTGACAATGAGGACTATACTTCTTGAGTGAAATAATTATTTAAATTACTTAAATAAATCTCAGTAACGCAAAAATTACTGGTGGCTACTCCATTGGACTGGAAACAGTACGCACTAGGTTTGCTTCGCGTAACACCGTTCCTGTTTTTTTTATGATCGTGCTGCGTGATAGATGGGACACCATGTATAGTTTTAGAATAAAAGAAAAGTTGTTATGTCAAAATGTATATATGGATGTGTTTGCATCTTTTGCAGGATGAAGTTAGTGCCCTAGACGGGGATAATATCGGAAGAAGTTTCTTCCCATCGAGGATATGGCGCTCCTCGATATGATGGCAATTTGGACGCTTAGTACCCTGCACGTCCGTTGTGGGGAAGTGATGCAAACAGATGCACGTGCAATCAACCTTTCAGAGTATCAGAACGCATGGCCTGTAAGTCTCCTAAATCTATTTATTTAGGCTCTAGATGGTACGGTAAAAACAGACTACAATGCAAGGACTAATGATAAAGCGAACTTTGATGTGTTGTCGGTCTATCAGATTTAAACAGTGACCCACCGACCGGGGGGTGGTGATCGGGGGTTTTAACCCCCCCCCCCCCCCTGAGGCCGAGTTCTGTACACAATGTACATAACCATGAACAATGTACATAACCATGTACATTGTAAGCTCTAACTGACGACCTATCCTAATGCCTGTGTAATAGTTAAAGTCCCCTTACGTGTAGTTTTTGTAGTTATCATTGATCGTGGAGACAATCAAGCAGGTCGTCAATTCACGGCAATGGGTAAACATCCTTTTTAGTGACCTTGTTTGGGTGACGATAGTCGACGCAGAAACACCAACTGTTATCCTTCTTTTACGAGGACAACAGGGGAAGCCCAAGGGCTGCAAGAAGGCTCAATGATCTCCTTTTCGAGCATCTTGTCGACTTCTTTCTGAACGACGCGACGTTTAATCGTGGACACTCGTAAGGGCGCCGATGAATTGGGCGAGCATCACCAGTGTTGATCCGGTGTGCTGCTATAGAGGTTTGGCCCAACGGACCACCGTGAAATAAATTATCTCCCGGTATAAGGTTAACAAGCTATGCAGATCCTGACAGTTCGACGTAGAGAGGTCAGGTGCTATCATTTTATCAATGTTGTCGGTTATCTTGGACTGTGTCTTGGGAGAAGGAGACGGCTAGGCGGTATCAGGATCAATAGCAAACTGGGCGTGTTCTTTAAGGGCAGATACACTCGCCAGTCTGATGCCTTGCGGTAGGATTTGTGGAATGGTGCCGAAATTCAAAAAAGGAACGTACATGCTGTTGTCAGCAACCGTCACAACTGCGTGCTGCAGGGCTACGTTGTGCGTAAAAATCATGTCTAGCGTCGGTGATAGCACGTAGTCGCCGTCAGGTACCCGTGGGGTCGGTGACAAGGTAACGTACGTAGAGGCTTTCGGCATCAGCCGAACAAATTCGACGGAGCACAAGTGCGTGAGTGATTTATCGGTGGCCACTTGAGGCAGAGGGCGTTCCAACTGTAGGAGACCGGTGGTACAATCGATGAGGACTGAGTGGGACGACAAGAAATCATTGCCAAGGATTAGATAGTAAGGGCACTGGCCCAGGACGGCGAGCAAAACTATGGCATTGTGTCTAGCTACGGCCACACTTTTCACCCCCAGAACATGGGACTTAAATTGTCCCCAAAACAGTTTTGAATGGCTGCCAGTACAGTTATTACATGTCTCCGTATTCGTAATACGACAGGAGATGGCAGGTGCGTGTGTGTAACACACACGTCCTGTGACAACGATCCCTTTTCACATGCTTAACTGCGTAACATTACTGTAGCGCGGGGAAACTGACTTTAGTGAACAGAATTATGCAACACTTCTTGGAGCTTTGCCCAAAACCAGCCAATTGTTTTTAAATAAACAATGTAACTCTTGTGCAAAAAAAATCAATTTTCGGTATTTCTTACCAAATTGTAGTGTTTTCTGTCTTCAACAGTAGTATTTTATTGCATTTTAAGGTTGAAAATCTGTAATACACATGGTTGCATGGCTTTGTGTGGTAATGTCCACTGGGGGTGTCTTAAGTGCCAAGTAGAACAAAAAAGTAAGAAGACATACAACATTAAAAACTGAAATTTGGCCTAGTCAGCACTAACTAGCACGAAATTTAGTCTTTGTGTAAATATATTTCGACCATGAGTTGAAAAACCCGGTGTACCTAATGTTGAAGATAAAACCTACAAGAAAAAATATTGATGAAGCTTTATAGAATGAGAAATGCACAGGGTAAGCTAACCAGAAAGTATGTGCTTCGTCTTTTAGTACGGGTTCCTCGCAGGAGCTTATATGTGGTTTGTAATCAGAGCCAATCCTGAATGCTGATAATCATAATAATGCTATCACATTACAGGCACTCAATGTGGATCTAGCTTTGCTTCTTCCTCTGAGTATAGCGTTGGTGTCTCACCAAGTAGACGCAGTTGGGGCTCTATCATACAGCTGTACAACGGACAGGGAAAACGAGCATTTACAGGACAAAGGACTCTTGCCAGATAGACTAAGCGGAAGGTCTCTGCACTTGCGTGATGGGGGTATTTAATAACTCATGCAATTCAGAGATGTTCAAGCATTAAACACGTTTAGTACTTCGTTGTACATACGCCTCTGCTAACAATGCTTCCGTTACAAAACATTGCATTAGCCCGCAAGTCATTATTGCAGTCACGTAATTTACCATGAAGCCTTGTGAATTTGCATTTAAGCAGAAGGGCTTAACAATTATACCAGTTGGAAATCAAAATGAAGCAGCTCCCATGCATTGTGGGAATCAATGTTATGGGAAACATTTTGCTGGTAACTGGCTACCCAGCATTGTTATGGTTAACGTGAAGCATTACCAGACGGACCAACATATTTGTGTGCAATGAACAACAATGCGTGTAACGACAGCAACAAGATGGCAGTGACCACGATCTTGTGACACTGACGGATGAAAATTGGAAATTTGGATTAAAAGAGCAAACCAAGTGTGACGGAAGTAAAACCGAGATGGACAGAATGAATGAAGGTGAACCAAGCAGCGATAGGGAGAATCAAAAGAATCAATCAAGTGTGACTTAAGAGTGAATCAAGGGGTTATGGAGTGGGGGAGTGACTTGCAAAAAATATATGAGAGATTTGAGGGTGCAAGCGAGAGTGACTCAGCAAAAAGAGTTCTGATTCGCGGTTCCAGTTTGGTGAATCATAGGAAGGGTGACTTGCAAAAAAATATGACGACTTCTGTGAATGATGGTAAATTGTGGTTTAGAGTGATGATGTCTCAGCGAAAAAAATGCTGAGTCACGGTCCGAGTATGCTGAATAAAGGATGACTTGCAAAAATGACTGCAAAATATCGGTTCAGAGTGACGATGAGTGAGAAAAAAATTGCCGAGTCACAGTTTTAGTTTGGTGAAATAAGGACTTCAGTTAGCAGTGCAAGGGGTTTTGTCTTGAAGTCGTCTTAGTTTTAGCAGAAGGGACCCCTAGTAATCTTGGGCAACTTACATGGTTCTCAGGTCATCATCATCATCATCATGATGTCACATGCTATTAAAATGAAATAAATTTTGGGTTTTACAAGCCAAAACCAAATAGGATTATGGGGCGCGCCGTAGAGCACTTTTACATTTCACCCCCATCGAAATGCGGCTGGGATTATTCGTACAGTTGAAAGGATGTTTCACAGTTGCCAACACGGCTGTAAGCAGTTCCGCTTAACACTCCCAGGGCTAATCTTGTACGCATATGCAAATATACAAGAAAGTTGACAGGACGCTTGCTAAGGTAACTTAATAGTAAAGTACTGGCAGACAAAGCGTGGAAGACGAGGGCCCGACTCAAAGCTGTGGCACATCAATTTTCCTTATTATTTATACATTACAATTAAACATAATTACTTTCTCCTATGCTCTCTGACTTCATTGTCCATTTTGTCATGCGGTTGTAACTAATGAAGAATTGAACTCGATGGATCTCCTTATTTTTCTCGCTTCTTTGACTACCATGGAAAGGGGCACCGTGTCCTACTGCTCACAATATCAGAAATGTTACACATTGTTTTGGGCCACAAACACAAACATACAAAATAAGGAAACATACAAAGTGTCAACTACCAACTTATTTGTTGATTCAAAGGATGGAACATAGGGAACAAATTTAGTGCACATGCAAGACACTGATATTGTGACAGTTCTGCTTTATTTACTAATGCTACAAGTTGACCTCAACGAGTGCACCTCTGTGAAATATAAGGTAATTAAAGTATTACTAACACGTGTAGTATCTTTCGGATAAAATATCCCTCCATGAGGTCACGCACTGCCCAAGATCATAACACTCAAGAAGCACGGTTCACATTAGCAGGCCTTGCAAAGTGTGCTAAGACTCGCACCATCAAATCAATTTGATGTGCTTGAGTGCTCCCCTAATATGGCCTTTCAAACACTAATCCCTCTGACACACATAGGACTTGCCACAGCTGAAAGGTATCACGTAGGTAGCCCCCACAGCACAACACACAAATCGCTTGGCATGGTTCTTCATGCATTGCGTTCTTGTCTCTCAGTACTCGTGGTACAAAGACACAATGATGCTATTCTGTTGGGTGTGGGAGAAACGACTTGGGCGCCATATCTATCAGCCAAGTTCTTCAATTTGTGGCTAATTCTGTGCACATATGGCACAAACTCAGGTCTAGTGATGTCTGTTTCTTTACGTTTGATTGGTGAGTCCTAGTCAAGCTGCTCTTCACCTTTCAAAGAACGGATTTGGTCACAGCATGCATGAGAAATTGAGTGAAGCTGGCTTTTAAATGCCTGTTCATTTGATGAAATCCCATCTTTACCCCAATAAAGCAAATGGCCAATAAACCATCGTATGCTATTTTAGGGCATCAAGGAAGCCGAAGTCAGGGTCCTCGAGCAGTTGCCTGATCATATATTACATGACACCTGCAGTTAAAACAATCTTCTACGTCCACTGTCATGGCTGTGAGTGGTACTGGCTGACCCCCAGGGCTGCTATTCTACAGACACACATATACTTAAAGTGGATGGGAGGGTGAGGGCCACAGTAGTTTATTTGGTGAAGCACGCCATGCCTAAAGATGTGCATTCAGCTCACACCTACAGGAAGTTCTCTTTTCGTCCACTTTCATTTCTCTTTTTCATATTATTTATCAATTCCAAATAATCACAATTAATTTACCCTACGCTTTCTATGAGTCATTGTCCGTTTTAATTATCTGGTCAAAAGAATGATGGCTCAGCTTGATACAGGCTACTTCAGCATGGAAGATAAGAACGGCTGAGGAGGCCGAAGGAAGTGACCAGCTGGACAAAGGTAGATACTGTTCAGAGTCAGTAAAAAAATTGAAAGTTTTTATCTAGATGTATGGCACAGACACTTGATTTGTTGTAAAGGTACCTAGGGTAAATACTAACTCGTGCACTAAACATGAACGTTATAGCTAAGTGTGCCCCAATTGCTGAAAATTATTATAAACACAAAGTAACTTCTCAATCTAGTATACGGTCCTGACAGTGGAGCTTGCCGGCGAGCATCGTGACACACGTCGCCGCAGAAGCGCAACTATGAGACGGATGGTGAATGAGAACCTTGTCAGACCGCGTAGTTCACGGCTTTGAAAACAGTCGAGGCACAGCATGGTATTGGCATGTTCAATAAAAGAATGAATCTTTTTGAAAGATTGCGGCTGACGCTTATGCTTTCCATTCTGCGTTGTGGTTCTTATTAAGTTGTCAGTCCTCAAATCAACGGCGACTGTTTTTCGGTGCTCGCATGTTCACATTCCTAATGACATTGCTGTTCATTTGTGTTGTAGTCATCTGCGCGCCGCTGTATATAACTGGTGTGCGTTTAAATGGCTAGTTTATAGCGCCACTCTTGAACACCATGTTATGCACCTGAAAGGCTATCCGAACCGGAACGGTTATGGCAGCTCCTGAACGACACGGACCTTGGCGACCGCACACCATCTCAAATACTGCACCACATGCAGCGTCTTGCGGGAAGAGTTATAGATCTTGACAGCACGCTGCTGCGTGATATATTTCTTCAGCGTCTCCTCAGCAACGTGCGCGTGGCGCTTGCTACGGTGGCTGAAAAGGATCTCGGTAAGATGGCCGCCATCGCTGACACCATCATGGCAGCGGCAAACCCCTACACGTCCATCGCTAACGTGCAAGTGGAGAGTGCTTCTGCCCCCTCTTCCAACAAATTCGTCGAGCTTCGCGAAGAGATCGCGCGCCTCACCGAAACAGTGGCAGCTTTGCAGGCACGCACCTCGCGCTCTTTGGAGCAGCGCAGTGCACTGCCACAGCAGCCGCGACTCCGTTGGTGCTGGTACCACAGGAAACATGGCGATGCTGCGCGCAAATGCGTTGCGCCCTGTAACTATCCGGGAAACCTCAGAGGCCAGCATTGAGGGCGACAAATGCTGCATATTTGACGGAAAGTCGCCCCTCATTGTTCTTCATCACCGAACGTAGTTCTGGCGTCGGTTTCCTTGTGGACACAGGCGCAGAGGCGAGCATTTTACCTAAGTCTCCAGCTGACTGTAAGCGCTAGAGCTTATCTCCATTACAAGCAGTCAACAACACAACGATCGCTACTTACGGACATCGCTCGCTGTCTCTCAACCTAGACCTAAAAAGAACATTGCGCTGGATTTTTATACTTGCTGATGTGAAATTTGCAATCCTCGGCACCGATTTCCTTCGTTACTTTGGTCTTTCGGTAGACGTGCGCAACGGATACTTATATGATCCTGTGTCGCAAGCAACAGTTCAAGGCAAGCTCTCAAGGCACCCTCCGTTAAGCCCTACCTTGGTCGGACCAGCCGGAACATTCGCTTTGTGGCAATACTGAACGAGTTTCTAGAACTTATGCGCCAAGCAAAGGCGGACACTGCGGCTCAGCACTGGTCCTCCCGTCCATGCCAGACCACGTCGCATGTATGCTGACAAGCTCCGTTTGGCAAGCCAAACGTTCAATCATATGCTCGAGCTTGGTATCATTCGGCCCTGGTCAAGTCCTTGGGCGTCTCCGTTTTACATGGTACCAAAACCAGCATCAGATGACTGGCGACCATGTGGCGATTCATCATCGTCAGCCTATATTTCTTCCCACTGCATGATGAAAGCCTCTCCCTGTGATCTCCAATTACCCCTGTCTTGTGCTAGCTGATTCCAACTTGCGCCTGCAAATTTCCTAACTTCATCAACCCTGTGTCACACATCCATGATATTACAACGAACTTGCACAGTGCTACAGTATTTTCCAAGGTGGACCTCGTGAAGGCATACCATCAGATACCAGTGACACCAGAGGACGTCCCGAAGACCCCGATATCAACATCTTTCGGCCTGTTTCAATTTCTTCGAATGCCATTCGGACTTCGCAACTCTGGACAGACATTTTAGCGGTTTATGGACGGTGTCTAACGCGGTCTAGATTTTTGCACGTTTACCTGGACGATCTGCTTATCGCTAGCGCCACTCCATCGGAACAGGAGGAACACCTGCGAACAGTTTTTCGACGTCTCTCTGCACATGGCATCGTCGTCAATGCAGCAAAATGCCAGCTTGGTGTGCCCGAGCTGACCTTCCTGGGCCATATCATATGGAGTGCCGGAATTTGCCCTCACCTGGAAAAGGTAAAAGCTGTGCAAAAATTCCCGAAACCTAACACTAAGCGGCAGCTACGCGAGTTCCTTGGACTGGCGAACTTCTATCGCCATTTTGTTCCTCAGTGAGCGGCTATCTGCACCCTCTACACAGACTACAAGCAACTGCGGCGAGCACAGCGGGGACCCTCACTTCGACTGACGAAGCATGCAACGCTTTCCATCGAGTCAAGGAAACTTTGGCAAAGGCTGATTTGCTCGTGTATCCGCAACCAGGCATACCGCAGTGCATCATGGTCGATGCCTCCGACACAGCCATCGGGCGCACTACTACAATACCTGAGCAACGGAATCTGGCGCCCGACAGAACTTATACAAGTTGCACATACCGTTACACCCTGCCTTAGTTTTAGGAGATGATGCACTAGTGCCATTACCAGAGCTTTTTAAATTTCTAGACGATACCGGCTATTTAAACAGGCTATAGACCAACACAGCTTTCGCTGTTTTTAAATTTTTATTCATAACACCTTGTGTTTGGCGCAGCATAGCCTTAGTCGCTTTTGCGCCACTAAACCCCATTTAACTAACTAACATCCTTCTCCTCGAGAAAGCTGACCCCTGCAGAAGAGCGCTACAGCACTCAGTTTGGCCAAGAGCTGCTTGCCATCTATGCCAGCCATCCGGCATTTTCGTCGCTATCTGGAAGGCATGGATTTCTTTGTGCTTACAGACCACAAACCTCTGACGCATGCCCTGAGTCTCCCAGCATTGGACAGAGGAACGCACACAGCCCGTGGGCTATGTCAGATGTCTTACATAAACGAGTTCACTACAGACATCCGGCATGTGAGCTGCGTCAACAATGTGGTCGCAGATGCCCTGTCACTGATGTCCTATCAACGCCCTTAGCCTTTCCGAGGGAACTGATTTGACTCAGCTGGTGGAAGCTCAGCAAGCAGATCAAGAACTCGGTCAGTTGCTGACAACAACCACGCAGAAGTTGAAATGGCTACCTGTGTCCGGCTCAAAAGACCGAGTGTGTTGAGACCTATCAACGGACAACCCTCGTCCTTTCGTTCCTTCTGGCCTTCGTCGTATCGTCTTCCAGTCGCTGCACAAGCTGGCGCATCCGGGTGTTCGGGCAACACAAAAGCTAGTGATGGCAAGGTACGTCTGGCGATGTATAAATCGAGACGTCCGGCAGTGGACGCGAGAGTGCATCGCCTGCCAGCGCTCCAATGTCCAGCGCCACACCGTGACGCCATTGGCGAGGTTCCCAGCGCCAGACGCACGATTTGAGCATGTTCACTTGGGCATTGTCGGACCGCTACCACTTTGTAATGGTCAGTCGTATTTACTCATTTGCGTGGATACGTTTACACGTTGGATTGAAGCTGTGCCTATCGCAGACATCACCACTGACGCAATTGCCCATGCTTCTCTGTACCACTGGGTGGCTCGATTCGGCGCGCCGTCCACAGTTACGTCTGACCGCGGCAGGCAGTTCGAGTCGGCTCTTTTCGCCAGCATAACACGGCTCATCGGGACCACCCACATCAGAACTACTGCCTACCATCCTCAGAGCAACGGTATGGTGGAGCGCGTCCACTGCCAGTTGAAAGCGGCTCTCATGGCGACGGAAGGGCACAGTTGGACCGCAGCACTACCGCTCGTCCTTCTCGGTATCCGCACAACGCTGAAACCCGACATTGGCTACAGCGCCGCCGAGTTGGTGTGTGGAACAACACTGCGATTGCCCGATGAATTTTTTACACGCTGTGGATATGAAAGCCCTGTAGCTACTGGCGACTATGCCAGCTGGCTGCGCGACATCATGGGCAAGCTTCACGCCACACCACCGCGTCAGCCAGCGCCGTGACCCGTGCACATGCACTGGGAGCTGTGGTCCTGCTCCCATGTGTCTGTGTGGCATGACGCAGTGCAGCGACCTCTTCAACCACCGCACGACGGCCCTTTCAAAGTACTCCGTCGTACAAACAAGCACTTTACTGTGGACATTCGTGGTCGACGTGAGGTACTCTACTTACCGCGTAAAACCGGCTTATATAGAGAACTCTGAAGGTCCCGTGGCTGTCGCGACTCTTGTCAGAGCAACGAAACAACCAACTGCGACTTCCTCCCGAACAACAGTGCAGCGCAAACGCAGTGGGACGTGAACGACTGCTCCCGTTGTACTGGACTTGCAACATTCGGCCGCTCACTGTGGAGGGAGTAATGTAGTGAACGCCATCCGCTGCGCCGCTATAATTGGCACGCGTTTAAATGACTAGTTTATAGCACCACTCTTCAACACCATGTTGTGCACCTGAAAGGCAAGTCTGTTGGTGCACGCCCCTCCCTGTGTCTCGTGAGAGAATAAAACAGTTTTGTCTTTGTTTTAAACATATAGCTCACGGTCTCATTGCTCTTCGCCCGCGCTAGCAACCAACAGTATCATTCTTCTGCCTGTCCGTATAGAGGCTTGGTTAAGATCTCCTCTTCGTCATGTTAGGGCGAAAAAATTGTTTAATAAATCGAGCTGAACATAAAATACATGTCTTTTTTAGATCGTTGCTCCGTCCGATCTGATGCCGCGCTCGATTCCTCTGCCGATGCTTCATAGGCTTCATTGCCTCTCTGCTCTCACACTGGTGGCCAGGGCAGGCTCCTGTTACTTCAGCATCCGGTGAAGGTATGCGCCTCGGCGGTGTCTGGATAACTGGACTCATTCACTCTGATTTGGAACTCGAGATGAGTTAATTCCATTTGTATTTTTCAAATACGTTTGGATAGCGTGATACCTGTCAGCAACTTGCGATAGCGCTGCATTGCATAATACTAACACGCCAGAAGCCCACCGTGAGGCGGCCCTAAGCCAAAAATCTGTATTTATGTCTTCTCTAACGCGCCCATAAATCCCCATAAATCGCCCATAAATCGGGAGTCTCCGATAGCGGGATCGAATCCCATGGCCGGGATTTGATGCCGCGATCGGGGACTTCCGAGACATGCTCACAAAAGTGTGGATGGATGGGTGGATAAGGCTGCACCCTTTAAAATGGGCGGCGGCACACGCAACCTAGCCGTGACTAATAAGTGATTTTATTGATAATAACTGATAAGAGCCCGGCCCGAGCCCGGCTCGAAACCGGCCCGAACCCGGCCCGAGACCGAAAAAGATCACCGAGCGGCATTAAAAAATAAAATAAAGAAGAGAATACAAGGAATTTATTCTTAAGGCATAAATGCGTGGCATATGCAATTATGAACACCAACGTAAATACTAGCGTGCGAAGAAGTACGAATGACCCTGCCGAGCAGTATCTCCAGTAGTTTTTAACAGCGCGATCTTGATGCGGCCCAATCCACTTCTATCGCAGCGCCGCCACAGTATTTTTCCACGTCGGGCGCCTCATTTCGAAGCATACGCCGCCCCAGCTGCTCGTCCCATTCAACCGTATTCTAGTACACTATAGCCGAAGCGCAGCCACGCCCGGTCGTGAGCGCAACGCATGGATGTAGTAAATGGAGCAATAAAGCTTCTCGTTCCTCCATGGTGCAGCGTAATGCGCTGCTGCTAGGCGGCAGGTTGAGAACATGCTTGCGATCACGGATAAACGCAGTGCCATATTTCAGCCGCGTGACGAATTAACTTACCAGTCATCGTTTTACCAAATCACCATTGAAGAATCAGCAAGTCGTGAACGCGCTTGCACCGCACCGAAAGCATTAATTACATTGATTTAGGTAAAGAATACAATGGCATCCTTTGTTATGAGGCGACGTCGGTCTTTCTGGACTTTTACATTCTGTTCAAACAGCGCAAAATACGACGGAAGAAGAAAAGGGAAGTACACAGGAGTAGCACTACTAGCTTCAGCTGCGCCGGGGTAACAGGTTTTTCAGAGTCGAGACGTGCGAGGACATCTCGCTGCACGTTACATGCACACCACCAGAAACTCCGAGCCCAGCCCGAGCCCGCGTTAAAATACCTGAGCCCGGCCCGGGCCTGAGTCAAAAAGCACAGGCTGTGCCCGAGCCCGGCCCGAGCCCGTGAAAAAACCGCCCTACCCGGCCCGGCCCGTGCAGTGCTCTAACTCACTCTACTATAACTTTATTAATTTGTTTTAGTTTATCTTGTAATATAGCAATTTAGCACTTACGTTATACACAACTCAGGATGGTTAAGAAACTGAGGTTTTTGATCTTGTGCATGATCCACACAAGTGAGAGATAATTATTTCTATAAAGGCGGCTATTTACCATATTTATTGCAAATTTGCTTTACATCGTGGTCATGGTTCTCTCCGTGCATTCACCAAAAGTTAACTAGTCAAAGTAACTGGCGACTATATAGCAGCATTGGTGAAGTGAGGTTGAGGCTAAAGTGCCTGGACTAAAACATGTTAGAAGCTTCTATGGCAAGAAAACATATAACACGAAACATACACATACTCACGTGTCATCACAGACTTTTGAATTCATCATTAAAAATGCCACAGTCATCCATTACACTGTGCACAATAATAACAGCTTATACAAGTGACCAAATGCTGTGCATAAAAAGATTTCATTCATGGGGTTTGATGTCCCTAAGCAACAAGCGTGTACGTAGCTGTGATAAATGGTGTGGTGGAAGAAACTGGATTCATTTTTACCTCCTGGGAGTCAAACATGCAGCCAAAGGACATTATACACAAGCATTATTTTGAATTTTGACCACAGTCATTGCATTGTGGCCACTGCTGGTAGGATCGAGTAGTATTTTCAGTGTTATCCATACCAAAAGGCAATGTGAACTTCCATGGCAATTATATATCAGAAGGCCTTTTTCCTAAATGTTGCACCATCTGACACACATGTAGTCACAACTCTGAACCCTCAAAGCGCTTGTCCCTTGTCTACTCTTTCTTTCGTGCCATGTCTTCTTTTTTTTTTGGGGGGGGAGGGTTCTTAAATCATGTTTCATATGCACCAACTAGGCTTCTAAATGCCCTTTTATGTGAACTACAGTTTATTAAAAAGCTCGTTGTTTCTTCGTGTGGTGTTCATCTTTAGCACTGCAAAGAGCTTAAAATATTGCAAAACTAATGACAACTGGAAAGTTCGTGTGGTAACATGATGAAATGGCACACACATTTCTAATAAAGTTTAGTTTCTGTGTTTTATCTGTTTCTTCTTTTGTGTTCGTCTTCAGTGCTGTTTCATCATGTTAATTACCACACCAAACCATCAGATGTTCCTACTTATGTATGCATTCTAAACTGTTTACCGTGTAGAAGTTATGTGTGAGAATCCTGCTACCAGTTGCTTGAAGGAAGTGCAGTAGGTATTTGCAATTAACATACACTTTGTGGTAGTGCTAAAAATTTTGAAATTTACTTTGCTGTGGATACGGTGAGCTAGATGCCGGATTGCACAATTCTGCATGAGCAAGCGAGTGTTAGTGTGAGTCAGCGTTTTATTAGTTTACAAAGACGATGTTAGCCTTGCAAAAGGTGCCGGCACGGTGGTGCCCGCTTGTCTGATATGTTGTTTCAGTGCAACAGTCTCCATAGCTCACAGCATTATCTGTTTCTTCTTTTATCTTATCTTCAGTGCTGTTTCAACATGTTAATTACCACACCAAACCATCAGCTGTTCTTATTTATGAATACATTCTAAACTGTTTACAGTGTAGAAGTTATGTGTGAGAATCCTACTACTAGTTGCTTGAAGGACGTGCAGTAGGTGTTTGCAATTAACATACACTTTGTGGTAGTGATGCTCCTCGGCGTTCTCAGCGTCGAAAGAGCAACTCGGCTCACTTGACCGCTCAAGAAATAGAAAAGCGGTTCGAGTGACTACTCCAGGAAAAGCTTCATAAGCGTAGAATTTCCTTGTACGGAAATAGCTCTGTTTGTTTCTTAGGAAAATGGATACCCAAATAATTTAATGGAGTACCAGAGGGCTTATGCATAATTTAGACGACGTCAAAGAACCCCAATACGAATTTCAACCACGGTTATTGTGCGCACAGGAAACACACCTAAAATCCACCCAAACAAGTTTTTTGAAACAATATTCCATATTCCGAAAAGACCGTGAGGATAGTCTCGCGGCGCCTGGTGGTGTTGCAATTATAGCACAGGGGTCTGCTGCTTGCCAACACCTGCGCCTGCAAACAAATTTAGAGGCAGTAGCCATTAGAGCTATACTTTTTGACAGGCTTGTGACCGTCTGCTCTCTCTATGTCCCACGTGATTTTCGTCTGGAGCTTAGAGAGTTTGAGAAAATAATAGATCAGCTCCCCGAGTCATACATATTGACAGGAGACCTAAATGCTCATAACACTCTCTGGGGTGATCCGCGCTGCGACGCAAGGGGCCGTGTAATTGAAAACTTTCTTTTGTTTTCTCGTGCGGTTCACTTGAATAAGAAGGATCCCACCTTTTATAGCACCACGCATCACACTTATTCCTCTATTGACTTAACCATATCCCCTGCAGCTATGATGCCATATTTAGATTGGAGGGTGATCAAAAATCCGTACGGCAGTGATCACTTCCCAATAGTCCTAAACCTCACGAAACAGGTAGAACATACTCCACATATACCCAAATGGAAACTCGACACAGCCGACTGGGAAAGTTTTTGAAAATGTACACGTTTGAAACGAGATGACATCGCAGCCTTCAGCATTGATGACACAGTGTCTTACTTCACAGCATTCATTATTGATGCTGCTTCTAAGTCCATCCGGCCAACAAATGGATCTTCTAATAAGCGACGCGTTCCCTGGTGCAATGAGGAATCTAGGAAGGCGCGTAAAAATAAAAACAAAGCTTGGGGCCTTTTACGAGAGTCTCCAACTGTAGAAAATTTGATGAACTTCATATATATACTTCAATATATAATAAACTTCAAAACATAATAAACTTCAAGCGCATTAAGTCCCGGGGAAGGAGAACATGCCGACAGGTGAAAAGAGAAATCTGGGAGAATTACCTCACAGGCATTACCTCATATACAGATGAGAAAAAAGCTTGGGACAGGGTGAGGAAGATAAAAGGACGGCAGACACACTCGATGCCGTTAGTAAATAACCAAGGAAACACCACAGAAACTCAAGCGAATTCTCTTGGGGCCCAA
>NC_051162.1:154207542-154246089 GCF_013339745.2 Dermacentor silvarum
CCGTAAGCTCTACGTGCGGAGAAAGCCAAGATAGAATGTATCATTAGAAGGGCGTATAAGCAAGCCTTGGGACTTCCAGCAAATACGTCAAACGAGAAGTTGCTAGCACTCGGCTTGCACAACACATTAGACGAATTTATTGAGGCCCAGAAAGTGGCGCAGTATGCAAGACTTACGCAGAGTTTGACGGGCAGACACATATTAAACGACATCGGAATATCCCACGAAGCACAGCACGGACTGCGGGGAGACATCCCAAGGAAAATAAGGGAAAATCTCTCAATACTCCCAATCCCCAGAAACATGCACCCAGAGTTTCACGAAGATAGAAGAATCGCAAGAGCGAGAGCTCTCCACAAAAAATTCAGTAGTGCTAGGGACGTGGTCTATGTGGACGCGGCGGAATACACAAATAGAGTATGTCGATAGTTGCTACCAGTCTAGAGGGTGACTCCAGAGTAAGTGGCAGTGTAAAAACAGGAAAGGCTGAGGTGGCGGAGGAGGCTGCCTTAGCACTGGCAATAGCCTCCACGGAGGCCAACATCATAGTCAGCGACTCCAAGACCGCCGTCAAAAACTATGCCAAAGGAAGAATCTCGCCGGAAGCGCTACGAATTTTAGCCAATTATCGAGAAAATCGAAAAGTTTACATTATATGGGCACCCGCACACTCCTCCCTTCCCGGGAACGAAATTGCGCACAACCTGGCTCGAGAACTGACGGACCGAGCAGGTAACACGGAAATACTGGGGACGGAGAGAGACCGGATGACCAGCTTTACAGAGATAACCAAACACTATAAATTGGGCAGGGCCCGTTTCCCCCCGGCACACTCCTCGCTAAGTAGACGGCAAGCGACAGCATGGCACTTGTTGCAAACAGAAACATATCGGAACCCGGTGGCCTACCACCGCTACTATCCAGAACTTTACACCGATAGATGCAGATTCTGTCAAGAAAGGGCGGACTTGCAACATATGGTTTGGGCTTGTCCTGGGACACCCATACAGAATAGAACGCACAAGACCAGAGAGCAGTGGGAGACCGCGCTGCTCAGCTCTGCACCGGAAGACCAACTGAAGGCAATCCAGCAGGCCGAAGATGCCGCCAGAGCCCAAGGGCTCGAGGCCGTCATCTAGGTAGAGACGCCTAGGTCTCACAAATCTGCTACACAAATAAAGTTTATTCCTCCTCCTCCTCCTTCTCCTCGAGAAAGCTGACCCCTGCAGAAGAGTGCTACAGCACTCAGTTTGGCCAAGAGCTGCTTGCCATCTATGCCACCATCCGGCATTTTCGTCGCTATCTGGAAGGCATGGATTTCTTTGTGCTTACAGACCACAAACCTCTGACGCATGCCCTGAGTCTCCCAGCATTGGACAGAGGAACGCACACAGCCCGTGGGCTATGTCAGATGTCTTACATAAACGAGTTCACTACAGACATCCGGCATGTGAGCTGCGTCAACAATGTGGTCGCAGACGCCCTGTCACGATGTCCTATCAACGCCCTTAGCCTTTCCGAGGGAATTGATTTGACTCAGCCGGTGGAAGCTCAGCAAGCAGATCAACAACTCGGTCAGTTGCTGACAACAACCACGCAGAAGTTGAAATGGCTACGTGTGTCCGGCTCAAAAGACCGAGTGTGTTGAGACCTATCAACGGACAACCCTCGTCCTTTCGTTCCTTCTGGCCTTCGTCGTATCGTCTTCCAGTCGCTGCACAAGCTGGCGCATCCGGGTGTTCGGGCAACACAAAATCTAGTGATGGCAAGGTACGTCTGGCGATGTATAAATCGAGACGTCCGGCAGTGGACGCGAGAGTGCATCGCCTGCCAGCGCTCCAATGTCCAGCGCCACACCGTGACGCCATTGGCGAGGTTCCCAGCGCCAGACACACGATTTGAGCATGTTCACTTGGGCATTGTCGGACCGCTACCACTTTTTATGGTCAGTCGTATTTACTCATTTGCGTGGATACGTTTACACGTTGTATTGAAGCTGTGCCTATCGCATACATCACCACTGACGCAATTGCCCATGCTTTTCTGTACCACTGGGTGGCTCGCTTCGGCGCGCCGTCCACAGGTACGTCTGACCGCGGCAGGCAGTTCGAGTCGGCTCTTTTCGCCAGCATAACACGGCTCATCGGGACCACCCACATCAGAACTACTGCCTACCATCCTCAGAGCAACGGTATGGTGGAGCGCGTCCACCGCCAGTTGAAAGCGGCTCTCATGGCGACGGAAGGGCACAGTTGGACCGCAGCACTACCGCTCGTCCTTCTCGGTATCCGCACAACGCTGAAACCAGACATTGGCTACAGCGCCACCGAGTTGGTGTGTGGAACAACGCTGTGATTGCCCGATGAATTTTTTACACGCTGTGGATATGAAAGCCCTGTAGCTACTGGCGACTATGCCAGCTGGCTGCGCGACATCATGGGCAAGCTTCACGCCACACCACCGCGTCAGCCAGCGCCGTGACCCGTGCACATGCACTGGGAGCTGTGGTCCTGCTCCCATGTGTTTGTGTGGCATGACGCAGTGCAGCGACCTCTTCAACCACCGCACGACGGCCCTTTCAAAGTACTCCGTCGTACAAACAAGCACTTTACTGTGGACATTCGTGGTCGACGGGAGGTACTCTACTTACCGCGTAAAACCGGCTTATATGGAGAACTCTGAAGGTCCCGTGGCTGTCGCGACTCTTGTCAGAGCAACGAAACAACCAACTGCGACTTCCTCCCGAACAACAGTGCAGCGCAAACGCAGTGGGACGTGAACGACTGCTCCCGTTGTACTGGACTTGCAACATTCGGCCGCTCACTGTGGAGGGAGTAATGTAGTGAACGCCATCCGCTGCGCCGCTATAATTGGCACGCGTTTAAATGACTAGTTTATAGCACCACTCTTCAACACCATGTTGTGCACCTGAAAGGCAAGTCTGTTGGTACACGCGCCTCCCTGTGTCTCGTGAGAGAATAAAACAGTTTTGTCTTTGTTTGAAACGTATAGCTCACGGTCTCATTGCTTTTCGCCCGCGCTAGCAACCAACAGTATCATTCTTCTGCCTGTCCGTATAGAGGCTTGGTTAAGATCTCCTCTTCGTCATGTTAGGGCGAAAAAATTGTTTAATAAATCGAGCTGAACATAAAATACATGTCTTTTTTAGATCGTTGCTGCCGTCCGATCTGATGCCGCGCTCGATTCCTCTGCCGATGCTTCATAGGCTTCATTGCCTCTCTGCTCTCACACTGGTGGCCAGGGCAGGCTCCTGTTACTTCAGCATCCGGTGAAGGTATGCGCCTCGGCGGTGTCTGGATAACTGGACTCATTCACTCTGATTTGGAACTCGAGATGAGTTAATTCCATTTGTATTTTTCAAATACGTTTGGATAGCGTGATACCTGTCACCAACTTGCGATAGCGCTGCATTGCATAATACTAACACGCCAGAAGCCCACCGTGAGGCGGCCCTAACCCAAAAATCTGTATTTATGTCTTCTCTAATGCGCCCATAAATCCCCATAAATCGCCCATAAATCGGGAGTCTCCGATCGCGGGATCGAATCCCATGGCCGGGATTTGATGCCACGATCGGGGACATCCGAGACATGCTCACAAAAGTGTGGATGAATGGGTGGATAAGGCTGCACCCTTTAAAATGGGAGGCGGCACACGCAACCTAGCCGTGACTAATAAGTGATTTTACTGATAATAACTGATAAGAGCCCGGCCCGAGCCCGGCCCGAACCCGGCCCGAGACCGAAAAAGATCACCGAGCGGCATTAAAAAATAAAATAAAGAAGAGAATACAAGGAATTTATTCTTAAGGCATAAATGCGTGGCATATGCAATTATGAACACCATTTGAGCGGTCTGAACGTAAATACTAGCGCGCGAAGAAGTACGAATGACCCTGCCGAGCAGTATCGCCAGTAGTTTCCAACAGCGCGATCTTGATGCGGCCCAATCCACTTCTATCGCAGCGCCGCCACAGTATTTTTCCACGTCGGGCGCCTCACTTCGAAGCATACGCCGCCCCAGCTGCTCGTCCCATTCAACCGTATTCTAGTACACTATAGCCGAAGCGCAGCCACGCCCGGTTGTGAGCGCAACGCATGGATGTAGTAAATGGAGCAATAAAGCTTCTCGTTCCTCCATGGTGCAGCGTAATGCGCTGCTGCTAGCGGCCGGTTGAGAACATGCTTGCGATCACGGATAGACGCAGTGCCATATTTCAGCCGCGTGACGAATTAACTTACCAGTCATCGTTTTACCAAATCACCATTGAAGAATCAGCAAGTCGTGAACGCGCTTGCACCGCACCGAAAGCATTAATTACATTGATTTAGGTAAAGAATACAATGGCATCCTTTGTTTTGAGGCGACTTCGGTCTTTCTGGACTTTTACATTCTGTTCACACAGCGCAAAATACGATGGAAGAAGAAAAGGGAAGTACACAGGAGTAGCACTACTAGCTTCCAGCTGCGCCGGGGCAACAGGTTTTTCAGAGTCGAGACGTGCGAGGACATCTCGCTGCACGTTATATGCACACCACCAGAAACTCCGAGCCCAGCCCGAGCCCGCGTCAAAACACCTGAGCCCGGCCCGGGCCCGAGTCAAAAATGTGGTTGATCCCTCTTATATAGGAATCGGTATAGAACACGAAAGTGAAACGTGTCTTCACAGAAGTAGTGTAATGTTTATTGCACATTGATATATAATGTCTATTGGTGTTTTGTGGCTAAAGCGCCCTTAGGCGTTGATGCACCCACGCTGACGCCTGGTGGCACGTCTCCTCCATCACGACTACCAACGTCGATGACCATGAGCAACCGTCGTGCACATGGAAGCTGCACTACGCTGCACACGCTAGCACAACGCGAAAGACGAAGCACGTAACTGACACACTAATACAACGCGCAAGACAAAGCACGTAACTGAATCGTCACCGAGTCAAATCAGCGCGTACAGCGCGTCGTAATTGCAGCCTCCGCGATCAACTTCAGAAACATTTTCAGAGCTAATTGCGGAGGCCACGCTCTGCTGTGCTGAGTACGGTGAACGCCACCTAGGTGGCGTTGGTAGTGCTTCTTGATGCCAGCGTCCCTTCGAATGCTGGCATCGAGGCGTAGTAGTGCTGAGACCACCGAAGCGTTCACTGTCGGTGCGCGTTAGTGTCATAATGCAGTACTTCTCTTTTCTGCTCGTAGGCGGCGGCACCGCCCCGAGCAAGAGCGCGGGTACACGGAGGAGTGTTAGATATATAAGGCGCGTCTGTGTAGCTCTCTGCAAATGCGTTTGTGGCGCAATGGGTTAAACGCTCGGCGATCTATCGTCGCGGACCGAGAGGTCGTGGGTTCGATTTCCAAATTTTGCATGTTTGTGGAACTTTTTCTTCTGGTTTCTTTCTTTGTATTATGTTCGTGTATGTTCGTGTGACGTATTTCCGTGACGGAAATACGTCAGTGAAGTCTTGGTGGACCCCGGCATAAAACACTTTCGTGTTAAAAAGCACAGGCTGTGCCCGAGCCCGGCCCGAGCCCGTGAAAAAACCGCCCTACCCGGCCCGGCCCGTGCAGTGCTCTAACTCACTCTACTATAACTTTATTAATTTGTTTTACTTTATCTTGTAATATAGCAATTTAGCACTTACGTTATACACAACTCAGGATGGTTAAGAAACTGAGGTTTTTGATCTTGTGCATGATCCACACAAGTCAGAGATAATTATTTCTCTAAAGGCGGCTATTTACCATATTTATTGCAAATTTGCTTTACATCGTGGTCACGGTTCTCTCCGTGCATTCACCAAAGTTAACTAGTCAAAGTAACTGGCGACTATATAGCAGCATTGGTGAAGTGAGGTTGAGGCTAAAGCGCCTGGATTAAAACATGTTAGAAGCTTCTATGGCAAGATAACATATAACACGAAACATACACATACTCACGTGTCATCACAGACTTTTGAATTCATCATTAAAAATGCCACAGTCATCCATTACACTGTGCACAATAATAACAGCTCATACAAGTGACCAAATGCTGTGCATAAAAAGATTTGATTGATGGGGTTTGATGTCCCTAAGCAACAAGCGTGTACGTAGCTGTGATAAATGGTGTGGTGGAAGAAAATGGATTCATTTTGACCTCCTGGGAGTCCGACATGCAGCCAAAGTGCATTACACACAACCATTATTTTGCATTTTGCCCACATTCATTGCATTGTTGCCACTGCTGGTAGGACCGAGTAGTATTTTCAGTGTTATCCATACAGAAAGGCAATGTAAACTTCCATGGCAATTATATATCAGAAGGCCCTTTTCCTAAATGTTGCACCATCTGACACATATGTAGTCACAACTCTCAACCCTCAAGGCGCTTGTCCATTGTCTACTCTTTCTTTCGTGCCATGTCTGCTTTTTTTTTGGGGGGGGGAGGGTTCTTAAATCATGTTTCATATGCGCCAACTAGGCTTCTAAATGCCCTTTTATGTGAACTACAGTTTATTAAAAAGCTTGTTTCTTCGTGTGGTGTTCATCTTTAGCACTGCAAACAGCTTAAAATATTGCAAAACTAATGACAACTGGAAAGTTCGTGTGGTAACATGATGAAATGGCACACACATTTCTAATAAACTTTAGTTTCTGTTTTTTATCTGTTTCTTCTTTTGTGTTCGTCTTCAGTGCTGTTTCATCATGTTAATTACCACACCAAACCATCAGATGTTCCTACTTATGTATACATTCTAAACTGTTTACCGTGTAGAAGTTATGTGTGAGAATCCTGCTACCAGTTGCTTGAAGGAAGTGCAGTAGGTATTTGCAATTAACATACACTTTGTGGTAGTGCTAACCATTTTGAAATTTACTTTGCTGTGGATACGGTGAGCTAGATGCCGGATTGCACAATTCTGCATGACCAAGCGAGTGTTAGTGTGAGTCAGCGTTTTATTAGTATACAAAGACGATGTTAGCCTTGCAAAAGGTGCCGGCACGGTGGTGCCTGCTTGTCTGATATGTTGTTTCAGTGCAACAGTCTCCATAGCTCAATGCATTATCTGTTTCTTCTTTTGTGTTATCTTCAGTGCTGTTTCATCATGTTAATTACCACCCCAAACCATCGGCTCTTCTTATTTATGCATACATTCTAAACTGTTTACAGTGTAGAAGTTATGTGTGAGAATCCTACTACTAGTTGCTTGAAGGACGTGCAGTAGGTGTTTGCAATTAACATACACTTTGTGGTAGTGATGCTCCTCGGCGTTCTCAGCGTCGAAAGATCAACTCGGCTCACTTGACCGCTCAAGAAATAGAAAAGCGGTTCGAGTGACTACTCCAGGAAAAGCTTCATAAGCGTAGAATTTCCTTGTACGGAAATAGCTCTGTTTGTTTCTTAGGAAAATGGATACCCAAATAATTTAATGGAGTAGCAGAGGGCTTATGCATAATTTAGACGACGTCAAAGAACCCCAATACGAATTTCAACCACGGTTATTGTGCGTACAGGAAACACACCTAAAATCCACCCAAACAAGTTTTTTGAAACACTATTCCATATTCCGAAAAGACCGTGAGGATGGTCTCGCGGCGCCTGGTGGTGTTGCAATTATAGCACAGAGGTCTGCTGCTTGCCAACACCTGCGCCTGCAAACAAATTAAGAGGCAGTAGCCATTAGAGCTATACTTTTTGACAGGCTTGTGACCGTCTGCTCTCTCTATGTCCCACGTGATTTTCGTCTGGAGCTTAGAGAGTTTGAGAAACTAATAGATCAGCTCCCCGAGACATACATATTGACAGGAGACCTAAATGCTCATAACACTCTCTGGGGTGATCCGCGCTGCGACGCAAGAGGCCGTGTAATTGAAAACTTTCTTTTGTTTTCTCGTGCGGTTCACTTGAATAAGAAGTATCCCACCTTTTATAGTACCACGCATCACACTTATTCCTCTATTGACTTAACCATATCCCCTGCAGCTATGATGCCATATTTAGATTGGAGGGTGATCAAAAATCCGTACGGCAGTGATCACTTCCCAATAGTCCTAAACCTCACGAAACAGGTAGAACATACTCCACATATACCCAGATGGAAACTCGACACAGCCGACTGGGAAAGTTTTTGAAAATGTACACGTTTGAAACGAGATGACATCGCAGCCTTCAGCATTGATGACACAGTGTCTTACTTCACAGCATTCTTTATTGATGCTGCTTCTAAGTCCATCCGGCCAACAAATGGATCTTCTAATAAGCGACGCGTTCCCTGGTGGAATGAGGAATCTAGGAAGGCGCGTAAAAATAAAAACAAAGCTTGGGGGCTTTTACGAGAGTCTCCAACTGTAGAAAATTTGATGAACTTCAGTATATATACTTCAATATATAATAAACTTCAAAACATAATAAACTTCAAGCGCATTAAGTCCCAGGCAAGGAGAACATGCCGACAGGTGAAAAGAGAAATCTGGGAGAATTACCTCACAGGCATTACCTCATATACAGATGAGAAAAAAGCTTGGGACAGGGTGAGGAAGATAAAAGGACGGCAGACACACTCGATGCCGTTAGTAAATAACCAAGGAAACACCACAGAAGATCAAGCGAATTCTCTTGGGGCCCACTTTGAACTTGTATCTAGTTCTGCACATTACTCACAAACATTCTTGAGACATAACCAGATAATAGAAAGAAAGCCACTCGAACGCAAATGCACGCCCACTAAAGGGTACAACAGTTTTTTTTGGTATGCCTAAACTGCGCGCGGCACTGATCTCCTGTAATAAGTCTGCGCCAGGACCGGATTGCATCTCATATGAAATGATCAAACACGTACATCCTGAAACTAATCACGCTCCTCTCACTGTTTAACGCAATATGGGAAGCAGGGTATCTTTTCTGCATCTTTTTCAGTATTACACTTCATTTTGCGCAATTTATATCAACCACTAAAAGCGTTCTGGAAGCAAAGCGACCAGCGACACGCCCCTTTTACGCACGCTGTGTTTTCGTAGCTTTGTTTCAGCGTTATTCTGCAAAAAACCTACAGTTTTGCTAATTTTAGCTGAAAGAAAAAGCTGTATGACAACAGTGTTCGAGTTGTTAGCCAAGAGAAGCCTGAGACGCTGTTTCCCGCTTTTCACGCGTTTTCCCTGTGTTGAGCTTTGGTAACGGTGGTTCTTGTGTATGTGCTGCGTATGCACTGACAGAGCAACGCATCAAGCAACAAAACAGACTCGGGATGCTAAACGACAGAAAAAGAAGCGCGAAGCTGACCAAGATGATGACTATACAGCTGGCTCCTACTGAATAAATTGGTCAAAACTTTTTTGCAGAGTGCAAAGCGTGGGATTGAAGTTATTATTTACTTTGAAGTCAGTTTTCTCAAAACAAGAATTTTCGTTATGTCGGTACAATTGTTTTCAATAAGACAAAAGCTAGCATGCCGATTTTTTGTGTGCATACTAAATGGTTACGCGCCAATATACTGAACCAAAATTAAGGCTTTGCAATGAATAGTTTTTGTGAAATAAGAAGAAAATTGACAAAAATTGGTCTAAAAGCATGTCTGGGAAGAAAAAAATCCTTAATAATTCACTTTTCTGTATAATAAACTTTTTTGGTTCAGTAGATAGAAGACAAAGTACTGAACAAAATGGCATCGACCTCTGGACAATATCTCTATTACTAGCTGAAAAACGTGCACCACAATATGCCCAAAAATACATGGGGAGTATAGGGCTTACCCTGTCCCCTGAAGTGTTGTAAAACGGTGCCGAGAACCGCACTAGATGCATCGGTGATAAGACGAACTTGTGCAACACATAGAGGATGCAGCAGCCGGGTGGCATCTGCCAATGCGTTTTTTTGGCAGCCTGGAGGGACTCTTCGGCATCGGACGACCAGGACAGTGGAACGGACGGAGCTATAGTGTTCTTCAGAAGCTCGGTCAGTGGTATAATTCGGGCGATGTTGGGTAGGAAACTGCAGTGGAAGTTGAGCAGCCCAAGGAACTCAATGAGCTTTCGCAGTGACGCTGGGCGAAGGGAACTCGCGCAATGCTTGTACTTTCTGGAGTCACGCGGCTATATACGTGGCGAGTCACGCAGTGTCCGAGGAATTCAACGTCGTGCACACCAACGCCACAGTTTGCGAGGTTGATGAGGGGGCCGTGTTCCTAGAGTTGAGAAAATCGCAAGCGCAAGTGGTTTCTACTCTACTCGGGGGAAATGCTACCCACCAGGAGGCCATCGTGGTATGCAACGACAATGGAGAGTCCCCGGGAGACCTTGTTCATAAACATCTACAACGTCTGAGCAGGTTTTTCTCAGCACGAATGGCATGCGGACTTACTCGAAAAGCAAGAATGGTGTCGCAATTGCAGTCATTTGGATGTCCGCTGGATCGACAGGTATTTGATCGAAAGCCTTCACTAAATCTATCTTGCTGAATATTACCGTTCCATGTATGTTGAATGCGAAGTCTTGGATGTGAGGGAGTAGATAGTGATCGGGGACGGTGCGCGCGTTGAGCGCATGGTATTCGTTACGCGGGTCTCAATCCTGTGGGTCACGCTTTGGTACCATCTGGAGAGCTCAAGACCAACGGCTCGACGAAGGACGGATGATACTCAGTTGCAGCATGTGGTCGAATTCTCTCCTTGCCATGGCAAGGCGGTCACCACTGAGTCAGAACACTGAGGGGCCTGTGGTGCCAACATGATGCGTGACGTTGTGACGTAGTGGCAGCTCATGATTGGAAGGTTTCATGACGACTAGGAAGTCTGGCAGAATTGAGGCGAACGTAGATGATGGTATCTGTGGTACCTTTCTAGTGGTTGCACGGAGTAAAGCAAACGCGACGTCTTCCGTCGCGCGAAAGGCCGTGAGGGGACGGGAGGGAAGCAAGGGGGCGATATTTAGCTGTGGCACCAAATACGTATGTATGCGACCGGGCGCAAGGGGAACAGGCGACTCAAACACCCACGCGAAAGGAGGAAAGCGGGAAGGCACGCGGGAGGGAGGGAGTGCTGCTTTTGCTCTGCGAGCTTTCAACTGTGTACTTGTACTTTGCGCGGCGACGGGCGCTCGCGCGCACCGTATCTTGGAAGCGATCTGCAACACGGGTCCTACCTATGTATGCGTTGTGCTTTCGCCGGTCAGTTTTCGTTGAAGCTGTGGGATGCCGTGTCGATGGAAGGACGCATCGCAACATGAATCATAACGACTGTTTATTAGCGTAGTAGCAGCGGCGGGGCGAGCATACCGCCGCTGCGCTCGAACGGTTAGCGAAGGAAGAATCTTTCGAGCTTAGCAGCTTGGGTTTATATCCACCGTCGGTGACGTAAGCCTCCGGTGACGCTGCGGTGGCACTGTCTCTTATCGGAGGCGTGGTGCAGCATGGAGCCGTGTCACGCTGGGCTAGCAAGTGGCGAGGCGGAGGCTGCGCCGGTTTATGTGCAGTGTGTCGCCACATCACCCCCCCCCCCCCCCGCAGAGTGTAGAGCCCTCAGGGTCTGTAGAAATCTGGGAGGCGTACCAGACGTCCAGAGCGTGTCGTGACCGGAGCGGGCTGCGACGTCGGCGGCTGTGGATAGATGCCTGTGGATGGAGTGGCGTTTACCGGTTCGTTCGCAGCGATGTATGTGGGCTTGAGCCGGTCAATCGAGACGCGGACGTCGTTCCCGTTCAGTCGCAGAGTGAAGTTTTTGTCGTCACGATGGATGACCTGGTAGGGTCCGTTGTAGGGTGGCTGGAAAGGCCTGCGGATGGTGTCGTCGCGGAGGAAAGCGTGCGTGCACGATGCTAGCTCCTTGAACACGAAAGGTGTAGGCTTGCAGTGGTGGGCTGCAGGTGACGGGCGTAAGGCGGCGATGTTGCGTCGGAGCCGGGCGACGAAGTCGGTGGGATCTGACGTCGTAGTGCTGGAAGGCAGTGCAGCGAGAAATTCACCTGGGAGACGGAGTGGTTCCCCGTAGACGAGCTCCGCTGGTGTAGCGTGGATGTCCGGCTTGAAGGTGGCGCGAAGACCGAGGATGACGGCTGGGATGGCCTCGAGCCAGGTTGAGTCTGGGTGGCACATAATGGCTGCTTTGAACTGTCGGTGGAAACGCTCGATCATTCCGTTGTCGCAGGAGTGGTAACTAGTGGTCCTCAAGCGTTCCATACCAATGGTCAGCCCGAGGAGCCTCAAAGGGTGCGACTCGAACTGTCGTCCTTGGTCGGTGGTTAAGCGGCGGGGGGCGCCGAAACGAGCAATCCAGCTGGTGAAGAAGGCCGAGGCGACGTCTTCCACGGTGATTCCCTCGAGGGGCCATGCCTCGGGCCATCGAGTGTACCGGTCGATGGCGGTGAGGCAGTAGCGATAGGGTCCAGCCGAGTGAAAGGGTCCTATGATGCCGAGGTGGATGTGCTCAAACCCACCAGAGGGCTGAGGGAATGTTCCGAGTGGTGACGTGACGTGTCTGGTGACTTTAGCGCGTTGTCATTGAATGCAGGAGCGCGCCCAGATGCGACAATCCCGCTGCATGGATGGCCAGACGGCGCGTCAGCCACGAGGCGTGTAGAGGCGCGTATGCCGGGATGGCTGAGGTTGTGGAGCTGGTTGAAAAGACCACCGCGATGGGACAGGGGCACATAGGGCCTGCTTCGTCCTGTCGACATGTCGGAACAGATTGTGGTTGTCGACCTTGGAATGGGAACTTGTTGCAGCTGTAGTGAGGACCTGCCCTTGAGAAGTTCCTGCAGTTCGGCGTCTGTAGTCTGAGCCTCGGCGAGGACGTCCACTGTTAGCTGCCCAGAGATGATGGCTGCTACACGTGAAAGCGCGTTGGCAACCACGTTGTCTTTTCCGATGACGTGTTGGATGTCGGTGGTGAACTGTGCAATGAACGAGAGTAGGTTATGCTGTACAGGCGGGAGTTTGTCGCGACGTTGAGAGAAGGCGTAGGTAAGAGGCTTGTAGTCGGTATAGATGGTGCAGTTCTGTGCTTCGAAAATATGGCGAAAGTGTTGCACTGCTTCGCATACCGCCAGAAGTTCTCTGCAGTAGGCTGGCAAACTTGTCGGGGTGGTGGTTGGTCGTCAGTGGAACTGGCGGTTGAAGGGGTCGTTTTCCGAGCTGCGAGTTTCTTGGAGAAGAACACCAAGGGATGCCAGGTGTTGTCCACGCGTTGCATGAGGGCGGCGCCGATGGCGAAGCTAGATGCGTCCGTGAAGAGTCCCAAGGGAGCGTATGGCACGGGATGGGTGAGAAGCGTGGCGGTGCAGAGGGCGGCTTCGCATTCTTCGAAAGTTTCCGCTAACGTCGGTGTCCACGTGACGGGTTGGTTTCCTCGTAGGCCAGCCAAAGCATCGTGGAGAGGAGCCTGGTAGTCGGCTGCGTGTGGCAAGAAACGCCTGTTCAGCAAGCCGAGGAAACGGCGAAGGTCTTTAGCGGTGGCGGGCTGAGGGTAAGTTTGCAGGTCCAAGGTGCGTTGGGGCAAGGGCCGAGTTCCCTCAGCTGAAACTTCCTGGCCGAGGAAGAGGACGACGGAAGTGCCTAGCGTGTTTTTTTTGGATTGACGAGTAGACCGTGGTCATCGAGGCGTTGGAACAGCAGACGAAGCTGCCGGTGGTGCTCTTCGGCATCGCGGGAAAATACCAGTATGTAGTCCAGGTAAACGAAGCAGAAGTCGAGGCCGCGGACGACTTCGTCGATGAAGCGCTGAAAGGTTTGTCCAGCGTTCCTCAGGCCGAAGCTCATGAAGGGAAACTCGAACAAGTCAAAGGGAGTGATGATTGCCGTTTTCGGGACGTCATCCGGATTGACGGGTATCTGCGTGTAGGCCTTCACCAAGTCTAGCACGGAGATTACGTGGCAGCCATGAATGCGATGGGCGAAGTCCTGTATGTGGTGGACGGGGTACCTGACCGGGATGGTGCGCGCGTTGAGGACACGGTAGTCCCCGCAAGGCCGCCAACCTTCGGTCATCTTCGGCACAGGGTGGAGTGGCGAGGCCCATGGACTGTCAGAGCGGCGGGCGATTCCTTCGCGGAGCATGGCCTCGAACTCTGCTTTGGCTATGTGCATGCGGTCCGGGGCAAGGCGACAGGCGCGGCAGAAAACCGGGGGGCCTGAAGTGGTCCGGATGTAGTGCACGGTGGTGTGCTGCACTTTGCGTGGCAGTCCACTGGGGCGCGTCAATGGCGTGGTACGGCGAATGATTGTCAACACTGAGTACCTTGATGCTTGGCTGTTGGGCGGTTGTTCGCTGGCCTGGTGTGGAGTGTCCCGTTGTCGCGTCGATGAGGAGGTCGTTGCGGCAGTCCGGAAGGAGGTTGTAGTGGGCCAGGAAGTCTGAGCCGATGATTGGCTCGGCGACGTCGGCGATGACAATATTCCAGTGAAGGTCATGGAGTAAGTTTCTGAGCTGGATGTGCAGGCGGAGCGAGCCGTACGTCTTGATGGTGGAGCGCTTTGCCGCATTGAGCTCGAAAGACGTAGGCGGACGAGGACGTTGACAATGGGATCGCGGGTAGCAGCAAATGTTGGAACCGCTGTCGACAAGGAACCGCTGCTTCGTGATTTGCTCGGTGACGAAGATGCGACGGCCTCCGGGTTGGCAGCTTGCGGCCGTCTCTACGAGCTGCCGTAGGCATTTTCTGCGTGTCCCACGGAACAGGATGGTCGACATTGCCGGGCTCTTTCCCCGAAGCGTCGGTGGTAGTAACACGGGCCTTTGTTATCAGGTTGCCGCGACGAAGTGGTGTTAAAGTCGCGGCTTTACAAGTGGCGGCGCTGTTGCATCGGAATACGTTCACCCAGGCGTTGTTGAATGGAGGTGAGCTGTCGATCGATGTCGTCGACACGGCGCGCAAGCTCTGTCGTGTTCAGCGGTGCGGCGACAGCCTGGATGGTGGGCGACAACTGCGGCAAGGAGGCCTCGATGACTCGATCAGCAATCTGCGCAAGTTCGTTGAGAGGCAGCCTAACCTGAGCTTGCAGAATTGCCTGGACGTGCTGCGGGAGTGGTTGGAGCCAAAGCGCTCGCAGGAAAGAATGCTGGACTGAGCTGCGAAGGAGCTGCGAAGGTTTGCGCTCAGCAAGCTCTGCGGACTGAAGTTGTCGTATCTTCTGTTCTTCCGAGAGCGACAGGCGGCGGATAAGTGCAGTCTTCTGGTGTCCATAGAGGTCCATAGAGGTCACTAAATAAATGAACACCACCGGATCATATATATTTCTTGTAGTGAAGAAGAGGGACGATGCAGTGGGGCATCCTTACCAGCGCTGTCTAGTGGGGCAGTCTCTCCAGCGCATCGCTCGGACTACGCCGCTCGCACTCGTGGTTCCCTGAACTGATCGGACGGTCAGCCTTACGCTTGCGTGCAATAAACGCCTTTACAAGTGGTGGAGAGTGCTACGCTCGAACGCATCCTGGAGCTTCCGATCCCGTACCCTCTCTTCAACCATGTCTCCGGACGCATCTCCGCCCACGACCCAGCAAACGCCTCCTGCACTCTCCGTCGTGTGCTCTGGTCTAGAGCACTGCACGGGCTCGGGCTTACCCGAAAGCCCGGGCCGGGCCGGGTAGAACAGTTTTTCCACGGGCTCGGGCCGGGCTTGGGCATGGCGTGTGCTTTTAGACCCGGGCGCGGGCCAGGCTCGGGTTTTTTGACGCGGGCCGGGGCCGGGCTCGGGCTTTCTGGTGGTGTGCACGTAACGTGCAGCGAGTTATTCTCGGGCGTCTCAACTCTGAAAATCATGTATTTTTCGGTCTCGGGCCGGGTTAGGGCCAGTTTTGAGCCGGGCTCGGGCCAGGCTCGGGCCTAAGGTAAAGGGGTGGCGGGCCGGGCCGGGCGGGTAACGTAGATTATTTCCGGGCCCGGGCCGGGCCCGGGTCTCGCCATAAAAGTTTTGATCGCGCTAGGGTGGGCCGTCCAACGTAAAAACGGGCCCGGGCCGGGCTCGGGCTGAAAGAGTCGGCCCGTGGAGTGCTCTACTCTGGTCTACCTCGCCACAAGGATCCTCCTGTTTTCAGCGGCACAGACGACAACGACGTGGAGGATTGATTGGCTGTCCACGTACGAGCGAGTAAGCGTCATCAATAAATGGGACGATGCCGCGAAACTAAGCAACGTGCTCTTTTACCTCGCCGGCGTGGCAAGTCTCTGCTACAACAACCACGAGACGGAAATTCCGACATGGTCTGCGTTCAGAACCTCACTAGTAGCTGTGTTTGGTCGTCGTGCTGCGCGCAAGGTGTGAGCTGAATCCCGCTTGCGAGAACGAGCCCAACAGCCGGGAGAGTCCTTCACTAGCTACATAAAAGATATCCTGGACTTGTGTAAGTGCGTGGACGCGACGATGTCGGAATCGGACAGAATCCGAAACGTCATGAAAGGAATCGAGGACGCCGCTTTCAACATGCTGCTCGCTAAGAATCCACAATCCGTCACTGAGATCGTTACATTATGCCAGAGTTGCGAGGAGCTACGCAGGCATCGCTCGTTGACTCGTCGGTCTTCATTACGCGACGAACACATCGCTGGTCTGGCTACCGCCTTCGACCAGACCGCACTGCTTGCGGAAATGAAGGCCTTCATTCGGGAGGAAGTAGCCCGACAACTCTCCTTCGTACCGTTTTCTCAGCCACCGCATGTGCCACAGCCCGCTTCAACTATCGTGCCTCCGCTCCGCCGCGCCATCGAGCAAGAAATCGCCGAGGGATTGCCCGACCACCGTCTCCATGTTCCTGCGCCTATGCCACTGAGCTACACCAAGGTCGTGGCTCCACCCCAACAGGCCCCGGCACCAGTACCAGCACCGCTCAGCTACGCTGAAGTCGTCGCGAGGCCCCGTCCTCTCCCTGCGCATGTGCCCCTCACTTTTGCCGACGTCGTATCTAGGCCACCAGTGCAGCCCGCTATACAGTCCTATCACCAGCCGCTCCATACCGGGCGTGCTCCGACGTGGGCGGGACCAGCCACAGCGAACCGTTGGCGTACATCTGACAACCGGCCTATATGCTTTGCTTGCGGCTACGCCGGATCACGTGGCCCGTTTCTGTAATCGTGTGCAGCCGCCCAGCGTCGCATCATCCATGCCAAACCGTTCGCCCCGTCCATCTTACAACCCACCTTTCGCTGTGTCACCAACATACCGCCCGCCGCCGGGCACCCGCCGTTCCCCATCTCCACGCCGGCGCTCGTTATCCCCGATGCGGCCTCGTGCCGCCCCTCGGGATGAGTAAAACTAACAGTCGCAGTCCAAGAGGCAAGGGCTGCGACAACGTCGAAGTGCACAAGTCCTCATTGCAGCCCTTCCAATGTCATCGACGTGTTTGTCGACGGCGTCCGCGCGTCTGCACTCGTGGACACAGGCGCAGCCGTATGTGTTATGGACGCTACACTTTGCCGCTTACTTCGGAAAGTCACGACGCCCCTGTCCGGACTATCTCTTCGCACAGCCAGTGCTCAGCATATTCGACCTTTGGCGTCTTGCACTGCTCGTGTAGAAATTCAGGACGTTGTCTACGCGATAGAATTCTTCGTCCTTTCCTCCTGCTCTAACGATGTCATCGGCTGGGACTTCGTCTCGCGCCACAATGCCGTTATCGATTGCGCACGGGCAGAAATAGAACTATTGCAGCTGCTCGATTTAACGCCCACTGATGCTCCATCGCTTTCCAGAAAACTGATCGTCGAAGCCGACACTCAGGTTGCTCCTAACGCCTCAATGATTGTGTCCATGCACTGCAGTGGTCTCTCGGACGCCATTGCATTACTTTCCCCGTCTGGCCGTTTCCTCGCAAGGAAGGGCCTGTTGCTACCTTTTGCGACCATGGGCATCGTCAAAGGCACTATCCCAATTCTCATTTGTAACCCGTGCCCATACCCTGTCATGCTGCTCCGAGGAGAATGTGTTGGTACCGTGGAAGCCATCGACGACGTGCAAATTATCGACGTGCCCGACTACCCGAACTGCACCGCATACCGCACTCTCAGTGCTGTATCTACATCTGACGCATTGCCCAGAGATGTATTTGGTTCCTCCATCGCTGGAACCCTTACAGAGGCCCAGTGTTCCCAGCAGCTGTCCCTCTTGGAAGAATTTCGTTCGTCTTTCGACGTGGGGTAAGCTTCCCTGGGTCGGACTTCAACTGTAACGCACCACATCGACACTGGCTCTCACCCACCATTGCGACAACGCCCGTATCGCGTTTCGGCCATCGAACGTCGTGTGATTAAAGAGCAAGTCGACGACATGCTTCAGCGCGAAGTAATTCGACCGTCGAAAAGTCCATGGGCTTTTCCTGTCGTCCTTGTTGCAAAAAGGGACGGCTCCGTAAGGTATTGCGTCGATTATCGCCGGCTCAACAAGATCACTCACAAGGACGTCTATCCCCTGCCACGCATAGATGACGCAATTGACTGCCTGCAAGGAGCCGAGTTCTTTTCATCTCTGGATTTTCGCTCCGGGTATTGGCAAGTACCTATGGAAGAAGTCGATCCGCCGAAAACAGCCTTTATCACGCCCGACGGCTTGTACGAGTTTAACGCCATGCCTTTTGGACTCTGTAATGCGCCCGCGACATTCGAGCGCATGATGGACACAGTTCTTCGAGGCTTAAAGTGGCATACATGTTTGTGCTATCTTGAAGACATCTTAGTTTTCGCGCCCGAGTTCCCCACGCACCTCGAACGCCTCCGGCGTGTTTTGACGTGTTTATCGAACGCCGGCCTACAATTAAATATAAAGAAGTGCCGATTTGCTGCATGTCGTTTCCAAGGACGGAATTCTCCCCGACGCCGACAAACTTCGCGCCATTGCCGAATTCCCCAAGCCAACGTCCATCGAAGAATTGCGCAGTTTCATCGGTCTATGCTCGTACTTCCGACACTTCATCCCGAATTTCGCCGCCATCGTATCGCCCCTGACGAAGCTCCTAGGGGGCAACGGGCTCCTCACCTCGTGGTCATCAGAGTGTGACGAGGCGTTCACGAGTCTTCGTCATTTGCTGACTCCCCCCCCCTCCCAATTTTGCGCCACTACGATCCTACGGCCCCTACAGAGGTACACACAGATGCCAGCGGGGTTGGCCTTGGCGCTGTCCTCGCGCAACGCAAGCAAAGGTTCCCTGAGTATGTCGTCACTTATGCCAGCCGAACGCTTACGAAAGCCGAGCATAATTACACCGTGACAGAAAAAGAATGTCTCGCGATCATCTGGGCTCTTACTAAGTTCCGGCCATATTTGTATGGCCGCCCATTTGATGTAATCACGGACCACCACGCACTACGTTGGCTGGCCTCATTGAAAGAACTGTCCAGCCGTCTTGCACGTTGGGCACATCGCCTGCAAGACTACGACATCCGAGTATTCTACCGGAGCGGACGGCATCACTCGGACGCCGATGCCCTCTCGCGCTCTCCCTTGGCTGACAACAATATATCTCGGTTGACTGTGTCTTCCATCGACTTTCGCACCATCTCTTCTGAGCAGCGCAAGGACCACTGGATTGCGTCGCTTATAGGCTGGCTCTCTGATCCATCGACCAGGTCAACAACCCGCGCGTTGCGCCGTCAAGCTCACCATTTCGCCATTCGCGACGACCTGCTTTACCGGCGCAATTACAGCTCTGACGGCCGCCGGTGGTTGTTAGTAGTGCCTCGCAGCCTGCGGTCCGATATTTGCGCAGCTTTCCACGCCGATCCCCAGTGTGCCCACTCTGGCGTTTTCAAGACTTACCAGCGCCTTCAACAGTGGTACTACTGTCGAGGGATGTACAGCTACGTTCAAAAGTTTGTACGCTCTTGTCCTGATTGCCAGCGCCGGAAATCTTCACCCCGCCTCTCGCCAGCTGAGCTGCAACCTTTACCTTGCCCCACCCGGCCCTTTGGGCGCGTCGGCATAGATTTGTATGGGCCCCTTCCCATGACATCGGCTGGAAACCACTGGGCTATTGTGGCAGTTGACCACCTTACGCGATACGCTTAAACTGCGGCGCTTCCGGCAGCTACTGCGCGCGACGTTGCCTCCTTCCTGCTTCGTCGGTTCATTCTGCGTTATGGGCCAGCCCAGGAGCTGCTCAGTGACCGCGGACGTGTCTTCCTCTCGCAAGTAGTTGAAGCTGTTCTCAAAGAGTGTCACGTTGTTCATCGCACAACAACGGCGTACCATCCTCAAACCAATGGACTCACGGAACGATTCAACCGTACGCTCGGCGACATGCTCTCAATGTACGTCTCCTCCGACCACACGAACTGGGACGCGATCCTGCCCTTCGTCACCTACGCGTACAATACCGCTACGCAGAGCACTACTGGTTTTTCGCCATATTTCTTATTGTACGGCCGGCACCCATCGCACACCATCGACAGAATGCTACCATACCGGCCCGACACATCCGAATGTGCGCCCCTTTCTGATACCGTGAGACATGCCGAAGAGTGCCGCGACCTCGCCCGCGCCTTCACCTCCAATGACCAAGAGCGCCAGAAGAACACTCGCGATGGCACCACCTCTGCGCCCACCTTTCTTCCTGGAGCGCTTGTGTGGCTCTCATTTCCTTCCGCTGCACCTGGTCTGTCTTCCAAGTTAATGCCCAAGTATGAAGGTCCCTACCGCATCGTCGAGCGTGCATCACCCGTCAACTATGTGATTGAGCCCGTTGAACCATCTTCGGACTTGCGCCGTCGCGGACGCGACATTGTCAACGTCGAGCGCCTCAAGCCGTTTTACGATCCCCTAATAGTGACGAACTGTTAGGTCGCCGGACGGCTCCCTTTTTCGTCCCCGGGTAATTGTAGTGAAGAAGAGGGACGATGCAGTGGGGCATCCTTACCAGCGCTGTCTAGTGGGGCAGTCTCTCCCGCGCATCGCTCGGACTACGCCGCTCGCGCTCGCGGTTTCCTGAACTGATCGGACGGTCAGCCTTACGCTTGCGCGCAATGAACGCCTTTACATTCTCAATATTTAATAGTTCAAACAACCAATTACACCATCACATCCTAATTGTCATAACTGGAAATACATGATTCCCTCCATAGTACATCTTCGCTGGGCTTTCATCTCCACTCCTCTTGAGGGGCTGACAGTGTTTTTAGCCTGGCTTTTTTTGCTAACGCTAACAACACGAAAATTTCCTTGGCTGGTAGAGGTATACAGCTTCGCTGTAAATATTCGACCCGAGGATTATATCACGGAACCACGAAGCTAGCACAAGAAACTCAATGGTGTATTGTTCGTCTTGAATAAGCACTCTGGCTGTAGAGGCTGGAACGGGTTTATTATGCTGCGCAGTCGCACTACCGAAAGAAAACACTGAATGTGGCAATTATTATTTTCGAATAAAGTGGTGAAACGCTAGGTTTTAACTCATTACGCAAAGAGTGGCACCAGTATCCACGAGCGCAAGAGTTCGTACACTTTCAAAAAACAATTCATTGTAGCGAAGAAGACTGGCGCGCCCTATGGACGCACTATCATCATCGCCCGCCGACGAAGATGGGCTCGCGCTCTCGGTGGCTGACGCTCGACTGAGACGGTCGCGTTTCTCAGTTGTCAATAAACCGCTTTACGTATTTGGTGGAGCTGTGCTGGATGCTATTTTTCCAACCCTGTAACTACGTAATCAGACAGTGCCGGCCCTTATGTCTGACGACGCCAGCCAAACAACACTTCCGGCATCGCCAACATTGATTTGTCCTGGCTCAATGCGTCAGCACGATCTTCCTATCTTCAGCGGCTCCGACGAATACGACGTAGAAGATTGGCTCTTGTTATACGAGTGGGTAAGTGCCCACAATAAATGGGACGATGCTGCGAAGCTCAGCTACGCGAACTACTTTCTCACGGGTGTCGCTAGCGTGTGGTACCACAACCCCCAATCCGACCTCAGCACCTGGTCAGATTTCAAGGGGCGCATTACGCAAGTGTTCAGTCGCCCTGTGGTGCGGAAGCTCCGTGCCGAAGAGCGCTTGCGCAGCTGTTCCCAGCAACCCAGTGAAAACTTCTACAAATACATGGACGATGTTGTCGACCTTTGCAAGCGCGTAGATCCATCGATGACTGAATCTGACAAGATCCGTCATGTCATTAGAAGGAATCAAAGACAACGCATTTCAAATGCTCCTCTCGAAAAGCCCGCGGACCGTGGTCGAAGTCGCTGAACTTTGTCAGAGCTACGACGAACTCAGGAGGCAACGTCTGCTCACTCGAGGTTCTTCTTTCCCCGATACTTCTATTTCAAGTTTAGTCGCTGTGACTAACAACGACTATCTGCTTGGCGAAATCAAAGAATTTATACGCTCAGAAGTCGCCCGCCAGCTATTCTTACTCACCGCCGTCCCAGGGCCCACGCCGTCCTTGGCTCCTCCGTTGCGTCAAATGCTCCAGGAACAAGTGTCCGAAGCTATACAGTCCCCTCGTGCAGCCGTGCAGCGCTACTATTGCCTGTACCTCTTAGCTACGCCGAGGTTGCAGCACGGCCACCTCCATCAACTTTTTCAGCACCACAGTTTGCTGCACCGCCACGTCCAATCCTCCCTGTGTACACCACCGGATCACCAGCTAGCACGGGACCCTGGCGTACACCCGGCAATCGCGCCATGTGCTTCTTCGGTGGTATCCCTGGTTCCGTGGCACAGCACTGTCGCCGTCGCTAATGGCTTCAAAGTCGTGACCAACCTGTCTCCTCCTACGTTTTGCCAGCTACGTCATTCTCCCCACCGAATGATTCGCACTTGCCGTCTACGCGCAACGTCATTCCTTCTGCCCGTGATCGTCGCTCGCCATCCCCTCGTCGCCACTCACTTTCCCCCATGCGGCGCCGTCCGGCCCCATCGGAGCAGGAAAACTAGCTACCGCAGTTCAAGAGGCGAGAACTGCGTTCCAGTCCAACAACACTAGGCCTCGCTCTCTTCCGAAGAACGTGATCGAAGTATCTGTAGAAGGAGTCGTAACGCTGGCATCAGCGTTTCAGTAGTTACGGAAGAACTTTGCCGCAAGCTTCGAAACGTAATGACGCCCTTATCTGCGCTGTCACTCCGGACAGCAAGTTCCCAGTCCATTACCCCATATGTATCGCCCGCATCTCCATTCAAGGATACACGTATACAGTCGAGTTCGTCGTCCTCTCATCCTGTTCATACGACGTCATCTCGGAGTGGGACTTCCTTTCCGATCATCAGGCCGTCATTTATTGTTCCCGCGCCGGAGTTCAATTTTCTCCGCTTCCCAATACGCGTCCACATGACCTCGACGATCTTGGCGACAAACTGGTCGTTACAGAAGACACTACAATCCCTCTGAACTGTTGGTGATTGCGAATGCCTGTTCTACTTTTGCCCCTGACACTACTGCCCTGTTTGTCCCATCGGACATTTTTGTTCGCCGACGATGTTTCCTTCCCTTCGCTGTCCTAACTGTCAGCGGTGGCTGTACGTGACTGCTCGTTTCCAACGCTAAGGCCACGCCCCTTGTGTTAGGTCGTGGCGAGTGCCTTGGACGTCTTCAGTCTGCCGGCTCAGTAACCATCTTTGACGCACCTCTTGATAGCACCTGTTCAGACGTGAACTCGTTGACTTATAGCTTGCCTTGTTCCTAGCCTACGCAAGACGTCTTCCATAGTTCGGTAGATTTCCTCTTGAGCCATACGAAGCGTTCACAGCTTCTCAGCCTTCTACAGAAATACCAATCTACGTTCGACTGTCAACACGCCCATCTGGGCCGCACATCGACTGTACGTCAACAGATCGAAACCTACACCCACGCACCACTGCGCTAGAGGCCTTATCGTGTATCATCCGCGGAGTGCCGTGTTACTGAAAAACAAATAAGCGCAATGCTTGAGCGTGGAGTAGCTCAATCTTCTAATAGTCCCTGGGCGTCGCCTGTAGTCCTGGTACCGGAAAAATATGGCTCAATTTGATTTTGCGTCGACTACCGCCATCTGTTTAAGATAGCTCGCAAAGACCTCTACCCTTTACCGCGCATCGACGATGCTCTGGATTGCTTGCAAGGCGCGGAGTTTTATTGCGATAGCAATTATACGGACACTTCCACCGGATTTCTGCCGTCGGTGTCGCCGTCGCCGTGAGGTTCCGTATAGATAAAATATTCGCCGCGCGCCGTATGCTCGAGCGGAAGCGTGCGGGGACGCACGCTGTCACGGAGAGCGAACGCACTCAATCTTCCACGCGCAAGCAAGGAAGCGGGAAGCGAGCGCCGGAGGGAGCGGGGGGGGGCGCATTTCTACTCTGCCAACAACCGCGCTCGTCGCTCGCTCGCACCGTCTCTTATCTCCACACGGCTCTGACCTGTGCATTCGCCGCTCAGTTCCAGTTCCCGTTGAAGCGATAGACCGCACGTACCTTGGCCGCCGCCGCTTGCTGCCAGCGTTTTGACAGTCGTTGTCTGCAGTCATTCAGTGTGATCTATTCATGTTTGTTTGTGCGCGCTCACACCACAGTTAGTAATAGTCGGGCCACATTTTCCAACGCACGCTACACATGCAATGCTGCCCGGATCGGCAGTGCAGCGCTACAGGTGTGTCCCTTCGCACGCGCTGCCCACGGGCAGGCCTTCTCATCAACTTTTTTCTTCGCTCGATTTACGCTCAGGCTATAGGCAAGTGCCTATGGATCCTGCCGATCACCAGAAGACAGCCTTCGTGACCCCAGATGGCCTATATGAATTTAACGTTATGCCGTTTGGGCTTTGCAATGCCCCTGCTACATTCGAATGAATGATGGACAATCTGCTTCGTGGGCTAAACTGGAAGACATGCCTATGGTACTTTGACGATGTCGTCGTCGTTTCTCCAGATTTTCACACACATCTGTACCGTCTCGAACAAGTCCTGCAGTGCATCACCGAGGCAGACCTCCAACTCAACTTGAAGAAATGTCCCTTGGGAGCCAAGCAGCTTGCAATACTCGGACACGTCGTATCGAAAGATCGCATACTACTTAATCCCACCAAACTTCTCACCGTCCCCGAATTCCGGAAACCCACGTCCCTGAAAGAACTTCGGAGCTTTATCGGGCTCTGTTCATACTTTCGTCGTTTTATCCGCAATTTCGCTTCTATCATTGCTCCGTTTACTCAGATGCTTCGCGGCGACACACGACTTTATACTTGGGGCACAGCTTGCGACGATTCGTTTGAAACTATGCGGCGTTTGCACACTTCACCTCCCGTACTGCGCCATTTCGACCCCACGGCCCCCATGGAAGTCCACACTGACGCCAGCGGCGTAGGACTTGGTGCCGTGCTTGCACAGCGGAAAAGTGGGCATGATGAATACGTAGCAGCCTACGCCAGCCGAACACTAACAAAAGCGGAATCCAACTACTCCGTCACCGAAAAGGAGTGCCTGGCTATCAGCTGGGCCCTTGGAAAATTCCGACGCGAACTGTACGGCCGCCCCTTCGACGTCGTTACAGATCAGCATGCTCTATGATGGTTATCGACTATCCGTGTGGCCTCCTTGCGCGATGGGCTCTACGGTTACAAGACTTCGACATGCGCGTCATTTACCGGTCTGGCCGCAAACACACCGACGCGGATGCCCTCTCTCCGTCTCCTACACCAAGTGACTTGACTTGCATTTCAGTCATCAAATCGGCGTTTTCGTCGCCTGTGCACGTCAACATGGCTGTGGAGCAACGCAATCATCCCTGGATTGCGGCACTTATGTGTTCTCTATTGTCGAAATTACGCTTCCGACGGTCGCATATGGTTGTTAGTCATTCCCCACCATCTGCCCACAGATGTATGCTCCGCTCTCCATTCAGACCCACAATGCGCCCATGCCGACCTCGTCAAGACTTACGCCAGGCTTCGCTCCCGCTTTTATTGGCGTGGCATGTATAATTTTGTGCGAAAGTACATTCGCTCGTGCACAGCATGCCAATGACGCACGCTTCCTGCTCCTCGTCGTTCTGGTCCTTTGCAGCCCATTCCTTGTCCGTCCCGACCATTCGACCACGTCGGAATCGATCTCTACGGCCCTCTTCCCTGCACATCAGCTGGAAATCGCTGGATTATTGTCGCTGTCGGCCACCTCACCCGCTATGCAGAAACTGCAGCACTGCAAACAGCGACTGCTCACAACATTGCGTCCTTCCTCTTGCATCACTTAATACTGCGTCAAAGGGCACCGCGGGAACTTCTGAGTGACAGATGGCGTGCGTTTCTTTCCGAAGTTCTTAACGCCCTTCTGACCGCATGCCATACCGTCCATCACACCACTACAGCTTATCATCCGCAAGCCAACGGCATAACAGAACGGTTCAATCGTACTTTGGGCGACATGCTATCCTTGGGGCTATCCATGGGGCACGACATCGCACCAGACAAGATTCCTTCATGCTGCTTGATGTTTCAGGGCGCTATCACCTGGACTATCTGGTCATGGCTCATCGATCCAGACCACCTTCCGTCAACGTGCTTGCCACTGACGATGCCGAATTCGACACATCATGCGCCAGTTCTCGATGGAACCTGCCCGTCCGTCTGGCAACCCAGATAAACAACAGCTGCGTTCGAGGCGGCCGGCGCGCAGTTTAAAACGCACCCAACAAGCCTGCACTTTGGGCACGACATCGCACCAGACAAGATGCCTTCATGCTGCTTGATGTTTCAGGTTAGTTACCTAAACAACCCGGCTTTTGTTAAGAGTAGCAACTGCTGTCTTCTCGCGGTGTCGTGCCCACATGATCTTGAAGACATTCTGTAGCGAACGCATCTTTTCTCAGCTGGCTTTTGTTCTTGCTTGTGTAATCTTTTGCTCTTGCTTGCGGGTGATGTCGAGTCAAACCCAGGTCCCATATCAAAAAGCGAGGCTGACATTTTTGCCGTGGCGCTAGAAACAATCATAAAGCTTGAGGAAGCACAGGGTTCTTTACTAGAAGAGCTAAAAAGCGTCTGAGAAAAGCAGGAAATCTGTGAAAACACTGTTCGAATATTTAATGATAAAGTCACGACCTTGGAAGCAGCTCTTGCTTCGCATTGCACAGCAGAAAAAGACAAAAATGATGAAACTATGTGTGTCTCGGATCAACAGACGGCCATTGCGTCAAGATGTGAGGATGTAGAAAATAGGATGCGGTGCTGGAATCTTCTATTTTTTGGCATAGAAGATGAGTCAGGTGAAGACTGGGCAATGTCTGAACAAAAATAGCTAAATTCTGCTCGGAAGAATTGCAGTTGACCGCTAACAGCGTTCAATTTGAGCGCGTTCACCGTTTAGGAAAATATAGCCTAGAAGGATGTAAGCCTAGAAACTGGCCTACACAAACAACGGCGCGAGCCGCCCTGAAGGCACTGCTGCGTTACTTGAAAGACGCCGGACTCAGTGACAAATTGTGACTCTGCATTGTGTTACTTAGGACGGAACGTTCAGACTATGCAACACGAGAACGCCTTCGCGGACTTCATGACAGTGCCCACAGAAACAGTTCTGTTTTGTGTGCGTGTGTGATTTTCTTGTTTCCTTCCTTTTTGTTTATTCTTTATTTTCACTTATTTTTTTCTCTCTCTCCTTTCGCATCCCTTTACCCCTCCCCCGGTAGAGGGTAGCCAACCGGAGATAACCTCTGGTTAACCTCCCTGTGTTTCCTTTACCTTTCTCTCTCTCTCTCTCTATAGCTAGAAAAGCGAAGGCCAATAATTGCCAAGTTGACCCATTTCAAGGACAAAGCACTCATACTGTCATCGGGGCCTAAACTTAAAGGAGCAAATCTTGCGATACGCGAAGATTTCTCGCCTGCAACCCGCAAAGCCAGGGCAAAACTGACAAATTTCGCGAAATCGCAGAAAAAGAAGTATAAGTTGTCAGTTGACAAACTGCGCATCGACTCAAAAACCTATATTTACAATGTGACGACTGATACTGTCATGCAGTTTAATCAATAGCTCATGCGCAGTGAACGTGCGCACATCTTGAAACAGCCGAAACCAGTCATCATGTCTTCCCCCTTATCAATATCATTCACTAATATTCGAAGTATATTATCTAAGTCTGCTGAAGCCTCGTCTTTCCTCGAAGACAGTGATCCCGATATCATCGCTTTCACTGAAACGTGGCTACACCCAGACATCCTTGATTGCGAAGTTTTTTCAGGCTCCAGCTCATTTAACTTATACAGGCGCGATCGCAATCATAGGCGAGGGGGAGGCGTTCTGCTTGGCATTAAGAAATCGCTAACATCATTTGCTATCAATACAGATTCTGATCTGGAAATCATATGGACGGCCTGCATTACATCTTCCACCAAATTATTGATAGACAACTGTTACCGAGCACCCAACTCCGATCACTCCTTCTCAGACAAGCTGCGTGAAAGCATTGCGAGAGCACTTGAGCTCTTCCACGCAGATATCACTTATCTGTTCGGTGACTTCAATTTTCCGCAGATTGACTGGACACTGCTGTCATCCCCATGTACTGTTTTATCAGGTCTCATTGATCTGACTTTAGATTTTAACATATTTCAAGTAGTTACCCAACCTACCCGCGGTCCTAATATACTAGACGTCATCTTTACAACAGCTCCTGATACAGTCAGTAACATAACTTACTTAGATGGACTGAGCGACCATCATCATCATCATCATCATCATCATCATCAGCCTATATTTATGTCCACTGCAAGACGAAGGCCTCTCCCTGCGATCTCCAATTACCCTTGTCTTGCGCTAGCGTATTCCAACTTGCGCCTGCGAATTTTCTAACCTCATCATCCCACCTGACTTTCTGCCGTCCTCGACTGCGCTTCCCTTCTCTTGGTATCCATTTTGTAACCCTAATGGTCCACCGGTTATCCATCCTACGCATTACATGGCCTGCCCAGCTCCATTTCTTCCGCCTAATGTCAACTAGAATATCGTCTACCCCCGTTTGTTCTCTGATCCACACCGCTCTCTTCCTGTCTCTTAACGTTACTCCTAAGATTTTTCGTTCCATCGCTCTTTGTGCGGTCCTTAACTTGTTCTCGAGCTTTGTTAACCTCCAAGTTTCTGCCCCATATGTTAGCACCGGTGGAATGCAATGATTCTACACTTTTCTTTTCAACGACAGTGGTAAGCTCCCAGTCAGGATTTGGCAATGCCTGCCGTATGCACTCCAACCCAATTTTATTCTTTAGTAAATTTCTTTCTCATGATCAGGGTCCCCTGTGAGTAATTGACCTAGATAAACATATTCCTTTACAGACTCTAGAGGCTGACTGGCGATCTTGAATTCTTGTTCCCTTGCCAGGCTATTGAACATTATCCTTGTCTTCTGCATATTCATCTTCAACCCAATTCTTGCACTTTCTCGATGAAGGTCCTCAATCATTTGTTGTAATTCCTCTCCATTGTTGATCAATAGGACAATGTCATCTTGCAAACCGAAGGTTGCTGAGATATTCGCCGTCGATCCTCACTCCTAATCCTTCCCAGTCTAAGAGCTTGAATACTTCTTCTAAGCATGCAGTGAATAGCATTGGTGAGATTGTGTCTCCTTGCCTGACCCCTTTTCTTGATAGGTATCTTTCTACTTTTCTTGTGGAGAACCAAGATAGCTGTGGAATCCTTGTAGATATTTGCTAAGATATTCACGTATGCCTCCTCTACTCCTTGATTACGCGACCATAAATTACTTCAAATCACCATTAACATTCCGCTTCCTTTCACTGGTGTAACAAGTAAACAGATTCGCGACTATAACCGAGCTAATTACGATTGCATTAAAGGAAAACTGAACAGGTTTCCAAAACAAATCGAGTTATAAGCACTATTTGATACTTTTGAACACCCTGAACACGAAAATCGACAATAAATTAGACATGGCACAGCCAAAAACGCGTTATTAGCAAACAAACTCCAAGCTGCGACTGGGCGGCGCGCGGCGAATCCGGCTCGCATCGATGATTGGTGGAGCGCACCGTGACGTCAATCCATGGGTCCAGAGAGCCCGCCGCAACGTGACAGCTTCTCACCAGGTACTGCGACTACCTTCCAGACGATTTCGCACAGTTCAGTTGCTGTTGTGGATAATTTTGATCACTTAGGGGTGATTGGCGTGACACCATACGCGTTTGAACCAGTGGCCCGACAACGAGAAACAGCTACGCCAAGCGCGAGCGCGATCGCCAGCGCGGAAGTTGGAATGGCAAGGAGCCCGCCGGATCCGAGGACCTAATTGCGACATTTACCCGCGTTGACAGTATCGCCTTGTACTGACCAGGCGATACTGTCAACAGTTTTTCTGAAGCTGTACTATGTTATGTAGCCTTAGCAGTCAGAGTGCGATTGTATTATTTCATACCGGGCGTCCTTATAACAGAGAATACGGAAAGAGAGACTCGTTTTGTACACAGTGTATTCTACTGTTGCTGGTTTGCAAGTAATAAAGTGCGACTGCCGAATTGCCCTGAAGGTACACATCGCATAGAAATTATTGTATTTGCAATATAATTTAATTCAGTGTAGATATTAGGTCCAAAGATGCATTCTGCTGTGCTGTGACCGCAACAAACAATGCGTGCAATCATTTCGTTATTCGATCTTGCAGCGAATGCGGAGGCGCACTGTCAGCAGAGTGCATTTTGCATTTACCAAGTTACTAAGATAACAATACAAGGTGCAGACGTACCAGAAAAATATACGCCGCACAGAAGTGAATTTGTCTTATTTTTGCAGTATAGCTGTGCTGTTTTGTGACCCACGGTGCTAGAAGCAGCGTTCGTCGCCGCGACGGCATGCTTGGGCTGCTTGCAATGTTGTGCGGGAATTTGACGAAAAACAAAAAGGTTATTATGCATATCTATGTGGTTTACTGTAGTTCTATTTTATGGTTTTTGGCCCTCGATTCCCGGTTGTGTTGAAACGATCAGAGGTAAAAGCCCACCCTTGTCGTTTCACGCTTTTGAACAATCCGCCGCTTTCCTTAAAGCAAGTGATGTAAGCACTCAGGCGTATGGGCACTTAGGTATCCGAGTGCGGCCGGATGCCTGGCGTGATGCTGAAACTTTATTTTAGGTGTCTTTTCTACCTTACGTATATTTCTGTTGCGACAGGTGTTCCTGCATGCACCGCAGTGCAATGGAAATAGAAGAAGAATGTTTGTGCTGCCAGGAAGTAAACGAAATTCTTGCAAGACAGAAAAAAAAAACAATGTATCACAGAAGACTGCTCTCGGTGGCGGCGATTCATTCCGTTTATGAGCGAAGATCGATGGCACCACGCCTGGCCTTAGTCGAGCAGATTTCACCAGAATTCCCATTGCACGCATCAGCGATAAACTCTGATGGTAATCACTGTCCTAAAAATGTTTTGAACAGAGAAGAGTGGTTCTTGAAGGTTTGAAATTACTTCGTTTCACCGCTGCGATCCACTGAGCAGCTTGCTTTTCTGCCGTGGGAAATTGTGAAAGATGACGTCGTCTCGGCCGCCGGTGCTCGTACAGCCGTAAGCAGCGCAAACGGACGGCGTGATGACACTGTATGCTTCTTAGACGGAGTTCTCCTTGCGGTAACAGTACTTTGAAGCGTTAGCCGGAAACGCAGGGTGGAGATCTTGATCATTTGCGATAAAGGCCACGGATACAACCCGACTGACGCGCAAAACCTGCACACGCTTTCCGCGCGGGCGCCTGGGACCCCTATATTGACGTCATTTCCGCTAGTTTTCCCCTTCCGCCGCCGCCGCGGGCTGACTCCGCGAGCCGCGGTGGGCGGAGCATAGCTGCGATTTTAGTTCTTCATTACGCCGCCACTACTTGTATGATGCAAAAACAAAACTTCCTTCCAGGGATTTCAAGTGTCTGCGCTTCAGAAAAAACGTCACTTTTTAGAAATCTAAAACATGTTCAGTTTCCCTTTAATGCCGAACTGCAAGTCCTTTATGATAACATCTTGATGCCCCATTTTCATAACAGGTCTGTTGAAAGTAACTGGGTTCTTTTTAGAGACAAACTCACAGAATTAGTATCCAAGCACGTACCACTTATCACAATATCTAACGATAAAACTAACCCTTGGTTTACGCGAAAACATCAGCATATGTACATCAGCGTGAGTGTACGCCAGATGCATGGGTTAATTATAAAAACTACCTGAAATCATACTGTTCTGCCCTTACTGAAGCCAAAGATAAGTATTTTTCAGAAGACCTTCCCGCACTACTAAAAAATTATCCTAGTAAATTCTGGAAAACGATAGGTCAACATAGTTTGGGAAACGATATATCGATACATAATGCTTACAACACCCCATATTCGGATGCTGACATCCTCATTGCTTTAAACACGTTTTTTTTCATCTGTTTTTACCAAAGAAGATAATTCTAGCATCCCTTACGTCAATGATTTTGATTACTACTACATGGCACCTGTCGACATTAAACTTAATGGCACTGTGCACCTGATCAATAACCTTAAAGTGTCTTCGTCCTCCGGTGCCAACGAAATAAATTCAAAAATACTAAAAAAATACCACTTCAGTTTCCAGCGTCATCTTACTTCACATCTACAAACAGTCTTTATCAACAAGTGAACTGCCCACTGATTGGAAAATAGGAAAGGTAGTACCCGTTTTCAAAAGTGGTGATAAACATTCGCAAGAAAATTATCGCCCCATCTCACTAACATGCATCTGCTGCAAGATGCTCGAACACATTATCGCATCGCATATCTACGATCACCTAGAATCAAACCATTTCTTCTTCCCAAATCAGTATGGATTTCGAAAAGGCTTCTCCTGTGAGTCACAGTTATTTGAATTCACTACTGACCTTCATTACAACATGAACGATAACTTACAAATAGATTGCATCTTCCTAGACTTTTCTAAAGCGTTCGATCGTGTAGCACATTGCCGCACATTGCCGACTAATATCAAAACTTTCTGCACTTAAATTAGATTCACTAACCTTATCATGGGTCCGTAACTTTCTTTCTAACCGCCGGCAGTTCACCGTTGTCAATAATTACTTCTCTCCTCCTTCCGATGTTACATCCGGGGTGCCGCAAGGTAGCATCCTTGGTCCTCTACAATTCTTAATCTACATTAATGACCTGCCAAATAACATATCATCCTGTATACGTATATTTGCTGACGACTGCATTGTTTACCGTTCCATAAAAAGTGCTGATGATCACCAATCCCTCCAAAGTGACCTGGATCGCGTTAACAACTGCTGTAATTCATGGCTAATGACTCTTAACATTTCAAAATGTAAAATTATCTCAATTACCCGTAAATCAGTTCGTTCGCTCTTTCATTACAACATCAATAACGACACATTGGCTAGAACCACATGGTATAAATATCTAGGCGTTCACCTCACAGAAAATCTTTCCTGGGTCGACCATATAACTACCCTTTCTGCTAATGCTTCTAGATCATTGGGGTATCTTCGTCGCAACCTACAATCCACTACTCCTCACGTACGTAAACAGGCCTACCAAACATTTGTCCGACCCCAGTTAGAGTACGCATCATCCATTTGGTCACCTCACCAAAAATATTTATCACAGAAGTTAGAAGCTATTCAGAACAGGGCTTGTCGTTTTATCACGCGGAATTATAACAACTTGTCCAGTGTAACGAAGCTAAAGCTCGAACTTTCACTCCATCCATTAACATTACGTCGTGACATTGCGCTTTTGTCTCTCTTTCATAAATATGTCACTGGCACTCGATCACCGCTAGCACAATTACAGCGTTCCGCTCACTTATCGCACCGATTACACAATGACTTCCGCTACACCCGTGTTTACGGCACCACTAATGCTTTTAACTACTCGTCACTCCCGCGTGCCATACGACTGTGGATAGATCTTCCAAACGGTATCGCCCTTCAGCGTAATCACGATAAATTTCGCGAGCTTCTCATCAACCATTTCACTGATAATGCTTAGCTGGTCCATTTGCTCCCATGTTTCATGCATCCCCCCCCCCTTTTTTTTTCAAAGTGATGCTGTTGCATTAGGCTCTGTTTGTTATCCCAGCTAGTACCGGTAAACTGCGTAGTCTTTCCCTGCGCTTCATTCGATCTGTCCAACACGCTGTTGAGTTTCTTTTGTGTTTCTGACTTCCCTATTCATGTGACATACATATCACAAGTTTTTTACTTGGACGTTTTTTTTTTTTTGCTGTTGTTGTTCATTTTGTTCTGCTTTGTTCTTACTGGCTTTGATGTTAACCCCATTGTTCTTACTTTGTTCTTACTTTGTATCCCCCCCCTTACACAATGCCTCTGCGAGGCCTGTAAGGTACTTGTAAATAAATAAATAAATAAATGTACAGAGTGGTCCACTGTTAAAGGGAACACCGGAGCACGTGGCGTCTGCTCGGCGCCACCACCGGCCTGTGGCTGCAACAAGTTTCGCGCAGGCGCAGTGAGCGCTGTGGGCGGTGCTCTTTTGTCGTCTGCTAACGTCTGCTGCCAGGTAGAGAACCAATCCGATCACGCCTTTCTAATGTTGGCCGGTGAGTGCATGGCCACATACTGATAGCCAGTCATTTCGAAGCTGAAGGAAAATTAGAAGAGTTTCTGCTGCTACATTTCTACTCATTTCTACTACTACATATTCGAATCGCTGCATTGCGTAGACTGCACAAAGAATTCACCAAGCGCCTTTAACGAGCATATCAATTTATAAAGAGCGATCACACGAGTTACCGGTTAATCATGGGAATTGACTTGCACAGTAAACATTTTTTGAGGCATCAAACCTGTATGAAACGAGAAGGCGAACAAAAGACGGCGCGGTCATTTCTGCTCATGTTAAGGGCATTTATCTGATTATACATCAATCCAGTCACTTTCCTTCCAGCTGGACGGAAAGTGGCTGCGTTGAAACACGAATTAGGCGAGCTGCTTGTTTCGCGACGATCCGAAGCACGGCAGCTGACCGTAGCAGACGACGAAAGTGCACCGCCCACAGCGCTCACTGCGCCTGCGCGACACTCGTTGCGGCCGCCGACCGGTGGTGGCGCCGAGCAGACGCCACGCGCTCCGGTGTTCCCTTTAACAGTAGACCCTTCTGTACATTACATCGGGTCATACCAACTGGGACCTCGTTTTGCCATATGTTACGTACGCCTATAACACCGCTTCAAAGGCCACAACGGGATTTTCGCCATTCTTTCTCGTATATTGCCGTGAACCTACCTGTATGCTCGACACCGTTCTCCCCTACCGGCCTGACCCATCAGAGGGCACGCCTCTGTCTGATGCCTCCAAGTAAGCCGAGGAATGCCGTCAGCTGGCCCGTTCGTTCGCGGCGGAAGACCAGTCTCTACAAAAACTCCGTCGCGAAGATGACCGACCTCCCTGCACCTACGAGCCGGACTGGCTATATATCTTCGTGCATTCGTGGTCATTGCGAAGCGCCGGCGACAGAAACGCGCATCATGACCCTGAATTTCGCGAGCGTACCAGATTGGCCGGTTGTCTACAGTGCACCAGGTATTTCTGCCCCCTGTTGTGCAACAATAAGCCTCGTCGCTGCCGGTACAATAGGTAGGTGCTAGAGGGGCCTACACTGGTAAGTGTGGCCTTTCAAGAGCATCCACATACGTTAGTGGCACGGTGACATAAGTCGGCTGACAGAGAGACGGCTGAGCCTGCCTCCAAAAATCGAGCTTCACAGGCCCATGAGGTAACGTGCGCCACCATACGTGCGCCCTTCTGTTTTAGGCAGGAGCAGTAACGCTTCATCTACACTTGCACTTGGGGCCTTTTTGTCAAGAGCAGAGATCGGTGTCTAATTGAGCCGTCTGTCGCATTACATGATTCTCAGAGCCATGTTTGCGCAACCGCCTTTGATGTACACGTGCCTGTTCATATTATTCTTTATGCGCATCCATGACTAGAAGACATATGCATAGTCATTTGCTGTCATTAAAATGTTCTCAGTACCGGCTGTCTTTGTCTCCCTTTCTCGTGCCTGTCTTTTATTTTGAAAATTTACTTGTTTAGCTTCCATAGAAGTCCATGCGTGTAAACGTTGTGGTTCATACCAGGTTCGTATGGTGTACCGCCACCTGTGGGACAAGAAAACACTTAGGACGGAATAAGAGATAAAATGACGCCATATCATGTAAACAAACGTGCCGCCATTTCTGTCGAGAAAGGCGGCTTTATATGTTGGCCTGCCAATAAGGCCAGCATTTTCAAATAACGCGCAACTCAACGATTTGCATTGGGAAGTTTTAACGCGAAAAACGAAGCACGGAAATACCCTCCGACGGGTGTTGCTATCGCACCGATCCACAGAACATGAGTTTTGCGTACAACCGAAACCATTCGGAGTTTAGTGCCGGCCACGTCGATACGAAAGACTCAAGTCTGTTGGCCAGCGCAGCAACGCAAATGTAGCTCAAGTGAAAATAATGTCCTGGTCATAGCTTACTAATTTGGACTGATCCATGGATAATGAGACCTGACGTACGCTACGCCACCAGAATTGAGACAAATTTTGACGAACAAAACTACCAAATGTGCGGGGAGTCTATAGCAGCAGACCAACGTTACAATCACACCTTTCTGCTCATACAGGCGATGCAGTGAAACGGTAGTAATAGCGGAAAATGCCCATTTTCAAGCCATTGCTGATAAAGAGCTATAATGTTAAAGGTGCCGTAGCAGAGGGAGCTTTCATTTCTTTCTTTGCCACACTTTATTAAATTGAGTAAGAAATTTACTTCATGCAAGTTAATTAAATGCTTGTTTGTCGTTTGCAATTAAATAGTTTTTTATATTGACAATTTTTGTTTCCTTTTCCTCCAGTCATAATTAAACTGCAGCTGTTACAACCACTCTTGGTGACGTCGGTGACAATTGGTTCTGTAGTGCTTTAAAAGCGTTGTTTCGCGATTTATTCAAATCAACCTCGGAATTTAGTAAAACGCGTTACTGGCTTCACATGGATGCTTGTCCCTTTCCTGACGCTAACACTTTTTTTTGTTATCTATTATTGCCGCGTATAAATGATTAGAAATATCACATTACGTTGTTCCTGTGCACAACATATACTTGTTTGTGTTTCCGCTCAAGAATAGTACTTCCTCCATGGAAGTAAATAAAAGACAAGTGGGCGAGAAGAAACAATTGTCAAAAGAATTTATCCGGTACATTTATAGGTCACTGTTAATGTTGCTGTTAGGAGCAGTGCAGGTCCAATTGTATTCCTTTTTATATCTTCCATGCGGGCAAGCCGTAAGGTAGGCTTTATGGCACTCCTCAGGTGGATATGTACAAAGTTCAAGTCCTCCTCGTACGTACATATCACACCACCATGGCGCTGCAATGAGAAGTATTGAGTCAGCGAAAATTGACATGTATTTTAGCGAAGGTCGTTTATCTACTAAGTTGAAGTGTTTCTGTAGATTATCTAAGTACGACGTCTGTCACCGAAGGAACGACGATGCAGCCAAATGCAGTCACGATGCAGACAAATCTGTATTAACACCTATATGACTGACTATAAATACGTGCCGTTGACCGGCACCTTTCTCTTCGGAATGGCACAATCAATAAAGAAATCCCACTGATATATATTTACAGCAAACGTACAATTGTCCAAAGCCAATGCATTGTGAGAATCGATGTTATGCGAAGAATTTCGCAGGCAGAGGACTCTAGACCAATGCTTCGGTTTCTTCAAGGCGATACCAGATAGACCAAAGTGTTCATGTAAATTGTGTAGTTTGTGTGCGTCACAAGCGTACGTGTGTGAGGAAAGCAGCAAGATGGCATCCACGTTGAAGAAAATCATATGGCACCAAATGCATGATTTCTACGCCATCTTTTGACGCGAACTGAGGACATGGCGACTTCCGGTTTTACATTCGGAGGGGACCAGCGTAAGTGAGAAATTCGGCTCGTGACGTCATCAGTGACTATGTGTGGTACAATCGATGGCACATTTCGTTATGCCATATGGTGTATGTTAAAACAATCGCATTTGCACTCTTGAGAAGAAATGCTGAAGCATGAATAACTTGTGCGATCATGAATTCAGTACAAAGTAGCAGTTTCTACGTAGCGTAAGCTGCTACGAGGTAAGTACTGGGGAAAATGATGGGCCTGTGCCGGAGATATTGTGGTCTAGCACTGGTCCTTGAAGCCTCAGCTGACACAAAGGAAGACCCGTCACGACGACGTAATGTGCGCTTCTTAAGCCCATGGTTCACGATCTACTCTCTATGTACATGGAAGATAACCAATAGCTCCTAAACACCATGAATAGAACTTGTTTACACAACACATGCTTCTACAAACTAAAGAATGCGTTATTGACAACCTCAGTGTTGCCCAACAGACTGCTATTTTAGTCCGTGGCGTTAAAGGCACATTCGATAACATGTCTTATTAAGCCGTGTTGAAGAAAGGGCCAGGCACCAACTGCGGGCAAAGGGTCTACAACTAGGTCAGATACTCTTCCTCCCTAACCGAACAGCAACCGCAGGTCTTGAAACACTGTGAAGTGTCAAGTTTGCAGTTTCCACAAGGGGCGTTTCTCAGGGATTATAATATCTTCGTAACTTTTTAACATTGCACTGATCAAC
>NC_051162.1:154246189-154351036 GCF_013339745.2 Dermacentor silvarum
GCACTGTCGCCGTCGCTAATGGCTTCAAAGTCGTGACCAACCTGTCTCCTCCTACGTTTTGCCAGCTACGTCATTCTCCCCACCGAATGATTCGCACTTGCCGTCTACGCGCAACGTCATTCCTTCTGCCCGTGATCGTCGCTCGCCATCCCCTCGTCGCCACTCACTTTCCCCCATGCGGCGCCGCCCGGCCCCATCGGAGCAGGAAAACTAGCTACCGCAGTTCAAGAGGCGAGAACTGCGTTCCAGTCCAACAACACTAGGCCTCGCTCTCTTCCGAAGAACGTGATCGAAGTATCTGTAGAAGGAGTCGTAACGCTGGCATCAGCGTTTCAGTAGTTACGGAAGAACTTTGCCGCAAGCTTCGAAACGTAATGACACCCTTATCTGTGCTGTCACTCCGGACAGCAAGTTCCCAGTCCATTACCCCATATGTATCGCCCGCATCTCCATTCAAGGATACACGTATACAGTCGACTTCGTCTTCCTCTCATCCTGTTCATACGACGTCATCTCGAAGTGGGACTTCCTTTCCGATCATCAGGCCGTCATTTATTGTTCCCGCGCCGGAGTTCAATTTTCTCCGCTTCCCAATACGCGTCCACATGACCTCGACGAGCTTGGCGACAAACTGGTCGTTACAGAAGACACTACAATCCCTCTGAACTGTTGGTGATTGCGAATGCCTGTTCTACTTTTGCCCCTGACACTACTGCCCTGTTTGTCCCATCGGACATTTTTGTTCGCCGACGATGTTTCCTTCCCTTCGCTGTCCTAACTGTCAGCGGTGGCTGTACGTGACTGCTCGTTTCCAACGCTAAGGCCACGCCCCTTGTGTTAGGTCGTGGCGAGTGCCTTGGACGTCTTCAGTCTGCCGGCTCAGTAACCATCTTTGACGCACCTCTTGATAACACCTGTTCAGACGTGAACTCGTTGACTTATAGCTTGCCTTGTTCCCAGCCTACGCAAGACGTCTTCCATAGTTCGGTAGATTCCCTCTTGAGCCCTACGAAGCGTTCACAGCTTCTCAGCCTTCTACAGAAATACCAATCTACGTTCGACTGTCAACACGCCCATCTGGGCCGCACATCGACTGTACGTCAACAGATCGACACCGACACCCACGCACCACTGCGCTAGAGGCCTTAGCGTGAATCATCCGCGGAGTGCCGTGTTACTGAAAAACAAGTAAGCGCAATGCTTGAGCGTGGAGTAGCTTAACCTTCTAATAGTCCCTGGGCGTCGCCTGTAGTCCTGGTACCGGAAAAAATATGGCTCAATTTGATTTTGCGTCGACTACCGCCATCTGTATAAGATAGCTCGCAAAGACCTCTACCCTTTACCGCGCATCGACGATGCTCTGGATTGTTTGCAAGGCGCGGAGTTTTTTTCTTCGCTCGATTTACGCTCAGGCTATAGGCAAGTGCCTATGGATCCTGCCGATCGCCAGAAGACAGCCTTCGAGACCCCAGATGGCCTATAAGAATTTAACGTTATGCCGTTTGGGCTTTGCAATGCCCCTGCTACATTCGAATGAATGATGGACAATCTGCTTCGTGGGCTAAACTGGAAGACATGCCTATGGTACTTTGACGATGTCGTCGTCGTTTCTCCAGATTTTCACACACATCTGTACCGTCTCGAACAAGTCCTGCAGTGCATCACCGAGGCAGACCTCCAACTCAACTTGAAGAAATGTCCCTTTGGAGCCAAGCAGCTTGCAATACTCGGACACGTCGTATCGAAAGATCGCATACTACTTAATCCCACCAAACTTCGCACCGTCGCCGAATTCCGGAAACCCACGTCCCTGAAAGAACTTCGGAGCTTTATCGGGCTCTGTTCCAACTTTCGTCGTTTTATCCGGAATTTCGCTTCTATCATTGTTCCGTTTACTCAGATGCTTCGCGGCGACACACGACTTTATACTTGGGGCACAGCTTGCGACGATTCGTTTGAAACTATGCGGCGTTTGCACACTTCACCTCCCGTACTGCGCCATTTCGACCCCACGGCCCCCATGAAAGTCCACACTGACGCCAGCGGCGTAGGACTTGGTGTCGTGCTTGCACAGCGGAAAAGTGGGCATGATGAATACGTAGCAGCCTACGCCAGCCGAACACTAACAAAAGCGGAATCCAACTACCCCGTCACCGAAAAGGAGTGCCTGGCCATCAGCTGGGCCCTTGGAAAATTCCGACGCGAACTGTACGGCCGCCCCTTCGACGTCGTTACAGATCAGCATGCTCTATGATGGTTATCGACTATCCGTGTGGCCTCCTTACGCGATGGGCTCTACGGTTACAAGACTTCGACATGCGCGTCATTTACCGGTCTGGCCGCAAACACACCGACGCGGATGCCCTCTCTCCGTCTCCTACACCAAGTGACTTGACTTGCATTTAGGTCATCAAATCGGCGTTTTCGTCGCCTGTGCACGTCAACATGGCTGTGGAGCAACGCAATCATCCCTGGATTGCGGCACTTATGTGTTCTCTATTGTCGAAATTACGCTTCCGACGGTCGCAAATGATTGTTAGTCGTTCCCCACCATCTGCCCACAGATGTATGCTCCGCTCTCCATTCAGACCCACAATGCGCCCATGCCGACCTCGTCAAGACTTACGAAAGGCTTCGCTCCCGCTTTTATTGGCGTGGCATGTATAATTTTGAGCGAAAGTACATTCGCTCGTGCACAGCGTGCCAATGACGCAAGCTTCGTGCTCCTCGTCGTTCTGGTCCTTTGCAGCCCATTCCTTGTCCGTCCCGACCATTCGACCGCGTCGGAATCGATCTCTACGGCCCTCTTCCCTGGAAATCGCTGGAAATCGCTGGATTATTGTCGCTGTCGGCCACCTCACCCGCTATGCCGAAACTGCAGCACTGCAAACAGCGACTGCCCACAACATTGCATCCTTCCTCCTGCATCACTTAATACTGCGTCAAAGGGCACCGCGGGAACGTCTGAGTGACAGATGGCGTGCGTTTCTTTCCGAAGTTCTTAACGCCCTTCTGACCGCATGCCATACCGTCCATCACACCACTACAGCTTATCATCCGCAAACGAACGGCATAACAGAACGGTTCAATCGTACAGTCGAGTGCAAAATATTAGAGACCACGGGAGCGGCGACCAAACTGCATGGCTGCGCCTTCTGACGGCTGCGCGCTGAAGTTCGAGAGCGCGTACTGCGCACGCGCGTCCTTTCTTATCTGTCAGCCTGCTCGTTCGCTCGCTTCACCCGCGCGCGCACCGGAACGCGTGAGAGAACGCGAGGTGTCACTTCTGCAGTCGCCGTCGAATCGGCCGAGTGATGATATCGTTATATTGTGACGAAAACACTTCATTTGCACTGGCAGCGCTCGGAGCGCGCCACTCTCTGCGCCTTGCTTGTTGACACACCGCGACGCGAAAAACATGCTTCGCGTCACTTTTTCTAACATCGAGTTTTGTGATAAGGTTAGAAAGCAGCGATGTCTTTTGCGCTCCACTTCCTAAAACTTAAACATGATGCAATTGTGTGTGGTACTCGGTCCAAATATCATCTGCCCAGACACATGCGTGAAATTACCTAATATCGAGCAGCTGGAGAGAAGAGCCATGGAGAAGAACAGGGAATCATCGCAGATTTGTTCTCAGAACCAGTAAACGAAAAAAAAAATCACCGGCGATTACGATAATCCCTAATGCGAAATTTGAGCGCACCTCTATACGTGTTTTCATTTTGCGATATATTGGATGTCCCGGACAATCTGCCTCATGCGGCGCATTGCAAACAATCGAAGTGTGGCACGACTGCCTCGAATAATTTGGAGATCGCGAGGGCCAGCGCGTGGGTGACGCGTGGGTGCGATTCAGACCTACTGTCACCGAGTGACCTCCCAGACGACGTGCGCTACTCTGCCCATACCTACTTCACCGTAGCCTCCTGCGCTTTCCTCCTCGCGTTTTTCATTACCCCGCAGTGTACCGCGTTCGCTCTTTCATAGTTCGCTCGGTTACGCCGCCGGAAAACGCCGACGCCAACGCTGGTAGCAGCAACGGGCGCCTAAAGCCCGGCCCACATGGAGCGAACTTTCACGGCGAACTTCGCGCGGCCCGCACCAGCGCGGGTGATCGCCAGCGTGCCGCCGCCGTGTTGCACCCACATGCGGCGAAAAACAGGCGGCCGTCGCCGCCACGATTTCAGTGTTGCTAGAACAGCGTGATTTCGTTCCCAGTAAAATGCAGTGAAAAAATAGTTTTGTATCTGCAATTAAACCATTTTTTATGTAATCGCGGTAAATAAAACGACTTATTATCTAGGTTTAATGTCCATTTGACAATTTCTGTCACTTTTTATCAAAACATGGACTGCAGGACGCGGAATAATCGCTGGGGCTGGCCACGCTGTGCAGTGGCAATCGTGTTCAGCCGCCGCGGTACCGTAGCCACAGATGCCGTAGCTACAGTGTACTGTACCGTAGCCGCGATATCCGCGGTTTTATGAGAGGTGTTGCGGTAATTGTGCGTTCTGCAAACATCCGTTCCCAGTTTGCACTCGAAGTAATTGCTCAAGAAGGTCGCGGACACATCCTTTCAGTAGTCGCAGAAAACGCCCAGCTGCGCTGTGAACCGGTCCGGACAACGCCACACGACGATCTTTTTCCGTGAGTTCTTGTACTCTGGGTGGCAGCAATCCCATAATATTGGTCGCGCCTGGACGGCTATGATCAGCCGATCGTTGTACGCGATTCGCACAGCTTTCGTCGCCATGTTCTTTGGCTGGCTAGCCAAGTCAAATGTGCCGGCCGGAAGTCGGACGCGACCGCGCCCTGATTGGTCCGCGCCACTCGCCGCTTCCGGCGAGCGGCGGATCGCCGGCGAAAATATTTAGCCCACTTTGATCGTCGGCGAACAGCCGCCGGCCGCCGGGCGAACAGCCGCCGGCCGCCAGGTGGACGCCGCGCGCGGCCGTTCGCCAGATTTTCGCAAGAAAATCGCTCCATGTGGGCCGGGCTTAAGAGCTGTGCTCTGAAAAAAGTGGATGATGGAGATGCAAGGTGGTTTAGCGCTTTCAATAAATGGTCAGATGTCCATTGGTGGCAATGACTTGTGTCACACGGAGCGGCTTAATTTACCGCATTGAATCGTTGAGACCTGTTCCATTGAACCATTAAGAGAGGTTTACAAGCATCATTATACTCAGCAGACATCCTCGCATCGTCAACGACGAGTAAAGATAGAATGGGTAGTGACCATTTTCCTGTCTTCGTCAACATTGCTGGATATAGAACCAACGGCCGAAAATCCTGTCCTGTGACGCATTGGGATACATACAGGGACGGCCTAAGTGAATCATCTGGAGACCTGTTCGCAGACATGCTACGTAGCAAGAGATTAGCTACTGCTGAGCTGAAACTACCCGACCACTTTCCCGCTCCGGATCTAAAGCTAAAAAATCTATGCGCTGCTCGTAGAAGAGCGGAACGGAGGCTGATGAGGACGAAGGGCGACCCACCAATGAAGACAATATACAACAGAATTAACGCGGTGATTCGACGTTACACGAAGAAACTAAGAAGAGATCAATGGGCAGCATTTTGTGCAAGCCTATCGGTCTTCACGCCAGTTCCAAGGATATGGTGGGTCGTTAATAACCTTGCTGGAAACTTTCGACCAAACAAGCCATTTGAAGCCCTAGCATTGAAGTTAGGCAAGACGCTCGATTGTCTTGCGAATGCCTTTGCTCAAGTATACTCTTCTGGAAGGTCAGCCGGCACAACCAACCCGCCTCCGCCGCTATCGTCGTCTCCGATGGATGCTCCTTTTACACGGAGAGAGATGGAGCTAGCTATGAGCAGCCTCCGACGTCGCTGTGCGGTGGGACCTGACCGCATAAGTAATCAGATGCTGACGAACCTACCTATTGAGCAACGACGTGACTTGCTGGCATTTTTTAACAAAGTGTGGGCTAGAGGGGATATCCCACATTTATGGAAGGTAGCATGGGTGGTACCGGTTCTGAAGCCTGGAAAGAATCCTGCAGCTCTGGACTCATACAGACCGGTATCGCTGACCTCCTGTGCAGCGAAGCTAATGGAGAAGATGGTCTGCACAAGACTCACTTGGTCTGTCGAGCAGGGTCGAAAACTACCGCCGTGCATGACTGGGTTTCGCCAGCGTCTAAGTGCTCAAGACAATGTGCTAGACCTGCTAAGCCACATAGAACATTACAGTGCGGATGGCCTGTCGACACTTGCTGTTTTTATGGATATTTCCAAGGCTTACGACTACGTGTCTCCAACAGCCATCATCAGCCAGTTACAAGTTATAGGCGTCACGGGTCATCTCTTGCACTTCATACATACGTTTCTCAATGATCGCCGTATCAGAGTCCATCTTGGTAACACTTTAAGCGATGAGATATGTATATTTCGCGGCGTGCCACAGGGAAGTGTTTTATCTCCCTTATTGTTTAACATCGCCATGGCTAGCCTCCCAAGAGTACTAAACCATCGAACACCAGTGAAGATATCTATATATGCCGATGATATCTGCATATGGGTCTCTGGCTACCAGCATCGGCGCCTCGCACGAATAGCCCAGGGAGCAGTAAATGCCATTCAAGGCCACTTGGCAACGCTTGGACTATCACTATCAGCAGAGAAATCATCATTCATACTATTTCCTGGAGTTAAAAGAAAATCTACACGCTTGAAGCTGAATATGGACGGATACCACATTCGACAAGTCACCAACGTCCGATTTCTTGGCGTTACCTTGGACCACAGGCTAATCTGGCGCCGCGCTGTTGACCACGTTGTGGCGTCATCGTCACAAAGGCTACATGTGCTCAAACGAGTCGCTGGCATACGCTGGGGCAACCACCCGACATCGATGCTACGGCTACATACAGCGTTGGTTACCAGTCGGATCCTGTACCAGCTACCCCTGATGTCACCCTCAGATAGCCAATACGAGCGCCTAGAAGCCATCCACAGAAAAGGTATTCGACTTTGCCTTGGAGTCCCTCAGCCAGCGTCGAACAAGAAAGTGCTCTACGAAGCTGAGTCACGCCCTCTTCGACTTCAGGCTTCCCAGAGTCTCATGATCCAGTTACTACGATTGAGTGAGTCTACGCCCGGGAAAGCCCTGTTAAGACGTATAAGTAACAGGCCACGGTCACATTTTTATGCAGCACTGAACACACTTCGCGTCTTAGGATTGCGCTGCTCGAGACAGAGGGAAAAGATAGAACCGCCCTGGACATTCGAGGACATCACATGCGACTTAAGTATACCACGATTGCAGTCAAAGAGCTGCATTCCATCTGCAGAAGCCAAGTCATTAGTCCTACAACATTTGCACACGACTTACCCGAACCACCTACAAGTATACACAGATGGCTCTGTCAAAGTAGACGAAGACCGCTGTGCAGCTGCATTCTGTATTCCCTCTCTGAGATATACATGGTCTGGCCGTCTAGACTGCATGGCCTCGTCGACAGTTGTAGAAGGCGTAGCAATAGCTTCTGCGCTGCGCAAACTAAAGTCTCTGCCTTCGCAGAAGGTGGTTGTCCTTACGGACTCAAAGGCCGCGTTACAACAACTATACCGCGGTCTGCCATCCACCAAGTTCCCACGCAAATCACTAGCCCTTGTGAAAGAACTCAAGAACAAAGGCTTCACGGTAAAGTTTCAGTGGATTCCCTCCCACATTGGTATTACTGGCAACGAAAAAGCTGATGCGCTTGCATACGCAGCGCTCTATCATCCTCCCAAAATCAAGGCTCCAAAGAGTAATCAAGTGAAAAAATCGGACATTCGAAATCACTTTGGGTCGTTTTGGGTTCCACCACATATGCCCTGCGTAACCAAGAGATTTCATCGAGAGGAAGCATCGCTTATATATCGAATCAGGACAGGATCTGCTAGTACACCAGCCTGGTTATTTAAGACGGGACGAATCAATTCTCCGAACTGTACGGCATGTGACGAGACAGGAGATATTGAACACTTTCTGTGGTCATGCAAGCAATTCCAAGTTGAAAGGGACGCTCTCCTGGAGAATCTACAAAAAAAGGACCTTCCGCATGCGTGCCTGCAACACCTTGTATTTCCCGAGGGATCAGTTATAGCCCGCACAGAAACTTCACGTCTCCTTCTGGAATTCTTAAGTCAGACTGGTTTGATGGACATATGGTGAAACCATTCAGCGATATTGTAAGAGACGCTCAGGCGGAGCAATTGCCGGCCTTGATCGCCAGGCTAAACCCGCCTGTTGCTACAATTCACCACCACCACCACCAAGCATCATTGTGTTTTTCGCTTGCCTTGTTCTGTAACATAGCGTACCAAATTCCATGTGAACACAATTCAATTCGAAGTGCCATGCAAAAACAAAAGAAATTTTAAAAACTCCTTAGTTAGACTCAATACATTGCGACATTCCGTGTTGCGGAACAAAGCATGTCTGGCGTTTTACAGCCCCGTAGCTGAGCGGGATGGTGATCTTTATTCTTCCCAATAAACTACGCATTGCATTGAAGTCAAGCCGTCAGATCGGACACTCGGTACTTGCCCGCGTGCCTTCGACGCAGCCGCAGTAGCATTCGGTTTGCAATGTTATGTTTGGCTTCGTAGTCTTTTGTGTGCAGTAATGAAAAGCGATAGCTCGGAATAGATGTGACCATGACAGAGTTTATCATCTGCACAGGCTACATATAGCTATTGGACAATCTCGTTTGTCGAAAGAGTATAAGAATGAGTGCTTAAAGACGCCGTTTTGTCTTCTTCAAGAATGTCGCCACGGATTCCACTCGATGAGAGGAGGCGCATAGATGATTTAAGCATCCAAGGCTTTTCGCAACGGGCCATCTGCCGGCTCCTTGAAAGGTCAAGATATGCGGTGAGCCGTGTCATCCAAGCCTATCGCAAAGAAAGCCGAATCGTAGATAGACAGCGCAGCGGAAGGCCTAGGTGTACGGAAGATGAGGTCGACAGAATAATTATTGCAACTGTAGTAGCTGACCCATTTATGTCAGCAAAATGCATAAGAGACGCCCTGCAGCTGAACATCTCCGTTTGGACCATCCGCAGAAGATTGGTCGAAGCAGGGCTTATGAACTGCGTCGCGGCCCAGAAGCCCCACCTCACCGATAGGAAAAGGACCCTGCGACTACAGTTTGCGCGGGCTGTGCAAACATTGACGCCAGCTGAATGGGAAGAAGTCGTGTTCAGCGATGAATCTACGTTCTCAAGCCGCTGGGACCGAAAACGGCGAGTTTGGCGCCCAATAAACTGCAGGTAAGAAAATTTGCAGTTTGTTTCCATTTTATACAGTGCCATTACTATTGCAGTTTTTGCTATAGAACTCGTACTTAGATTTAGTTGCACGTTGAAGAACCCCAGGCGGTAAAACTTTATCCCGAGTCGCCCACTACCGCGTGACTGATAACAACATTGTCGTTTTAGTACGTAAAACCCCAGAACTTAATTATTGTAATTGGTTCATAGAATTACGATTACCTGCACCTCCTTTACTTTTGTGCGACGTTTCTTCGTGAGCGCCTCTCGTCAAAACTTCAGCACTCAAGCCTCTGTGTGCATGTTGTTTTGGTATATAGTGCCCCGTTATTATTCAGGATTAGCAGTTGTTTTCGAGTGGTTTCTTACAAAATGAATCGAAGGCACGTTACCTAGATTTTGAACTTTTCACGCCGTCCGTGGTGACCTCGCCTCACTCAAACATTGTTATAGCTGCAAGTTAAACAGCATCGCCTAAGCAAAAATTGACCACCATGCCATGTTCGTTTAATAAAGCTGTCTTTGTTCTTTTTGTCATTTTCTTCCCTCATCAGGTTTTCAGCGTTGTTTACGCAGAGGATCTTTGCCAGCGGACGATGCGCCGTGAGTGTGTGGGCCGCCATGAGCAGAGAAGACTCGGTTCACTGATCCTCATCGACGGCAAGTTCACGGCTTCGGCCTACTGTTCACTCATTGAGCGGAAATTGCTTCTATATCTTCTGGATGGCCCCTTCAAGGATGGATTCTGCCTGTTTCAGCAAGACAGGAGCCCTATCCATACTGCTCGCAGTGTGAAATCCTTGCTTGATGACTATGCAGTTCGCACGCTGGAGTGGCCACCTGGCGGAGCGGACCTTAATTCCATAGAAAATATCTGGGGTCTCATCAAACGCCGACTTGCGTCGCGGAACCTCGGAGGTGTGACAAAAGACACCCTGTGGACTGCAGTGCGTGAGGAGTGGGATGTGCTTCGTCCACGCCCAGAGCTCATGGCCGCACTGTACAAATCGGTGCCACTCCGTGTGGCGCAAGTGATTGCCGCAGATGGGAATCTGACCAAGTATTGAAAGCGGTCACTCACCATGCATCTCCGTCACAGTTTTTTTTTCTCTCGGAAACAGAAAATAAAACCTACGATTATTCCCCGTTCTTCTCTGTGGCTCTTCTCTCCAGCAGTTCGATATTCGGTGATTTCACGCATGTGTCTGGGCGCATGATATTTGGACCGAGTACCACAAACAATTGCATCATGCATAAGTTTTAGGAAGGGGAGCGCAAAAGACATCGCTGCTTTCTAACCTTATCACAAAACTCGATGTTAGAAAAAGTGACGAGGAGCATGTTTTTCGCGCCTCGGAGCGTCAACAAGCAAGGCGCAGATAGTGGCGCGCTCCGAGCGCTGCAAGTGCAAATGAAGTGTTTTCGTCATGATATGACGATATCATCATTTGGTCGATTCGATGGCGACTGCAGAAGGGACATCTTGCGTTCTCTCACGCGTTCCGGTGCGCGCGCGGTAGAAGCGAGCGAACGAGCAGGCTGGCAGATAAAAAAGGACGCGCGTGCGCAGTACGCGCTCTCGAACTTCAGCGCGCAGCCGTCAGAAGGCGCAGCCATGCAGTTTGGTCGCCACTCCCGTGGTCTCTAATATTTTGCACTCGACTGTACTTTGGGCGACATGCTATCCTTGGGGCTATCCATGGGGCACGACATCGCACCAGACAAGATGCCTTCATGCTGCTTGATGTTTCAGGCCGCTATCACCTGGACTATCTAGTCATGGCTCATCGATCCAGACCACCTTTCGTCAACGTGCTTGCCGCTGAGAATTCGACGCATCATGCGCCAGTTCTGGATGGAGCCTGCCCGTCCGTCTGGCAACCCGGATCAACGACAGCTGCGTTCAAGGCGGCCGGCGCGCAGTATAAAAAGCACCCAACAAGCCTACACTTCGGGCACGACATCGCACCAGACAAGATGCCTTCATGGTGCTTGATGTTTCAGGTTAGTTACCTAAACAACGCGGCTTGTGTTAAGAGTAGCAACTGCTGTCTTCTCGCGGTGTCGTGCCCACATGCTCTTGAAGACATTCTGAAGCGAACGCATGTTTTCTCAGCTGGCTTTTGTTCTTGCTTGTTTGTGTAACCTTTTGCTCTTGCTTGCGGGTGATGTCGAGTCAAACCCAGGTCCCATGTCAAAAAGCGAGGCTGAAATTTTTGCCGTGGCGCTAGAAACCATCCGAAAGCTTGAGGAAGCACAGGGTTCTTTACTAGAAGAGCTAAAAAGCGTCTGAGAAAAGCAGGAAACCTATGAAAACACTGTTCGAATACTTAATGCTAAAGTCGCGACCTTGGAAGCAGCTCTTGCTTCGCATTGCACAGCAGAGAAAGACAAAAATGATGAAACTATGTGCGTCTCGGATCAACTGACGGCTATTGCGTCAAGATGTGAGGATGTAGAGAATAGGATGCGGCGCTCGAATCTTCTATTTTTTGGCATAGAAGATGAGTCAGGTGAAGACTGGGCAATGTCTGAACAAAAAATAGCTAAATTCTGCTCGGAAGAATTGGAGTTGACCGCTAACAGCGTTCAATTTGAGTGCGTTCACCGTTTAGGAAAATATAGCCCAGAAAAGCTGAAGGCCAATAATTGCCAAGTTGACCCATTTCAAGGACAAAGCACTCATACTGTCATCGGGGTCTAAACTTAAGGGAACAAATCTTGCGATACGCGAAGATTTCTCGCCTGCAACTCGCAAAGCCAGGGCAAAACTGATAAATTTCGCGAAATCGCAGAAAAAGAAGTATAAGTTGTCAGTTGAAAAACTGCGCATCGACTCAAAAACCTATATTTACAATGTGACGACTGATACTGTCATGCAGTTTAATCAATAGCTCATGCGCAGTGAACGTGCGCACATCTTGAAACAGCCGAAACCAGTCATCATGTCTTCCCCCTTATCAATACCATTCACTAATATTCGAAGTATATTATCTAAGTGTGCTGAAGCCTCGTCTTTCCTCGAAGACAGTGATCCCGATATCATCGATTTCACTGAAACGTGGCTACACCCAGACATTCTTGATTGCGAAGTTTTTTCAGGCTCCAGCTCATTTAACATATACAGGCGCGATCGCATTCATAGGCGAGGGGGAGGCGTTCTGCTTGGCATTAAGAAATCGCTAACATCATTTGCTATCAATACAGATTCTGATCTGGAAATCATATGGACGGCCTGCATTACATCTTCCACCAAATTATTGATAGGCAACTGTTACCGAGCACCGAACTCCGATCACTCCTTCTCAGACAAGCTGCGTGAAAGCATTGCGAGAGCACTTGAGCTCTTCCACGCAGATATCACTTATCTGTTCGGTGACTTCAATTTTCCGCAGATTGACTGGACACTGCTGTCATCCCCATGTACTGTTTCACCAGGCCTCATTGATCTGACTTTACATTTTAACCTATTTCAAGTAGTTACCCAACCTACCCGCGGTCCCAATATACTAGACCTCATCTTTACAACAGCTCCTGATACAGTCAGTAACATAACTTACTTAGATGGACTGAGCGACCATAAATTACTTCAAATCACCATTAACATTCCGCTTCCTTTCACTGGTGTAACAAGAAAACAGATTCGCGACTATAACCGAGCTAATTACGATTGCATTAATGCCGAACTGCAAGTCTTTTATGATAACATCTTGATGCCCCATTTTCATAACAGGTCTGTTGAAAGTAACTGGATTCTTTTTAGAGACAAACTCACAGAATTAGTATCCAAGCACGTACCACTTATCACAATATCTAACGATAAAACTAACCCTTGGTTTACGAGAAAACATCAGAATAAGAGAAAAAAGAAAAGGCGACTGTACGATGCCGTGAAGCGTGAGTGTACGCCAGATGCATGGGTTAATTATAAAAACTACCTGAAATCATACTGTTCTGCCCTTAGTGAAGCCAAAGGTAAGTATTTTTCAGAAGACCTTCCCGCACTACTAAAAAATAATCCTAGTAAATTCTGGAAAACGATAGGTCAACGTAGTTTGGGGAACGATATATCGATTCATAATGCTTACAACACCCCATATTCGGATGCTGACATCCTCATTGCTTTAAACACGTTTTTTTCATCTGTTTTTACCAAAGAAGATATTTCTAGCATCCCTTACGTCAATGATTTTGATTACCACTACATGGCACCTGTCGACATTACACTTAATGGCATTGTGCACCTGATGAATAACCTTAAAGTGTCTTCGTACTCCGGTGCCGACGAAATAAATTCAAAAATACTAAAAAATACCACTTCAGTTTCCAGCGTCATCTTACTTCACATCTACATACAGTCTTTATCAACAAGTGAACTGCCCACTGATTGGAAAATAGGAAAGGTAGTACCCGTTTTCAAAAGTGGTGATAAACATTCGCACGAAAATTATCGCCCCATCTCACTAACATGCATTTGCTGCAAGATGCTCGAACACATTATCGCATCGCATATCTACGATCACCTAGAATCAAACCATTTCTTCTTCCCAAATCAGTATGGATTTCGAAAAGGCTTCTCCTGTGAGTCACAGTTATATGAATTCACTACTGACCTTCATTACAACATGAACGATAACTTACAAATAGATTGCATCTTCCTAGACTTTTCTAAAGCATTCGATCGCGTAGCACATTGCCGACTAATATCAAAACTTTCTGCACTTAAATTAGATTCGCTAACCTTATCATGGGTCCGTAACTTTCTTTCTAACCGCCGGCAGTTCACCGTTGTCAATAATTACTTCTCTCCTCCTTCCGATGTTACATCCGGGGTGCCGCAAGGTAGCATCCTTGGTCCTCTACTATTCTTAATCTACATTAATGACCTGCCAAATAACATATCATCCTGTATACGTATATTTGCTGACGACTGCATTGTTTACCGTTCCATAAAAAGTGCTGATGATCACCAATCCCTCCAAAGCGACCTGGATTGCATTAACAACTGGTGTAAAACATGGCTTATGACTCTTAACATTTCAAAATGTAAAATTATCTCATTTACCCGTAAATGAGTTCGTTCGCTCTTTCATTACAACATCAATAACAACACATTGGCTAGAACCACATGGTATAAATATCTAGGCGTTACCTCACACAAAATCTTTCTTGGGTCGACCATATAACTACCATTTCTGCTAATGCTTCTAGATCATTGGGGTGTCTTCGTCGCAAGCTACAATCCACTACTCCTCACGTACGTAAACAGGCCTACCAAACATCTGTCCGACCCCAGTTAGAGTACGCATCATCCATTTGGTCACCTCACCAAAAATATTTATACAGAAGTTAGAAGCTATTCAGAACAGGGCTTGTCGTTTTATCACGCGGAATTATAACAACTTGTCCAGTGTAACGCAGCTAAAGCTCGAACTTTCACTCCATCCATTAACATTACGTCGTGACTTTGCGCTTTTGTCTCTCTTTCATAAATATGTCACTGGCACTCGATCACCGCTAGCACAATTACAACGTTCCTCTCACTTATCGCACCGATTACACAATGACTTCAGCTACAACCGTGTTTACGGCACCACTAATGCTTTTAACTACTCGTCACTCCCGCGTGCCATACGACTGTGGAATGATCTTCCAAACAGTATCGCCCTTCAGCGTAATCACGATAAATTTCGCGAGCTTCTCATCAACCATTTCACTGATAATGCTTAGCTGGTCCATTTGCTCCCATGTTTCATGCATCCCCCCCCCTTTTTTTTCAAAGTGATGCTGTTGCATTAGGTTCTGTTTGTTATCCCAGCTAGTACCGGTAAACTGCGTAGTCTTTCCCTGCGCTTCATTCGATCTGTCCAACACGCTGTTCAGTTTCTTTTGTGTTTCTAACTTGCCTATTCATGTGACATACATATCACTAGTTTTTTACTTGGACATTTTTTTGCTGTTGTTCATTTTGTTCTGCTTGTTCTTACTGGCTTTGATGTTAACCCAATTTGTTCTTACTTTGTTCTTACTTTGTATCGCCCCCCCCCCTTACACAATGCCTCTGCGAGGCCTGTAAGGTACTTGTAAATAATAAATAAATTAATGTACAGAGTGGTCCACTGTTAAAGGGAACACCGGAGCGCGTGGCGTCTGCTCGGCGCCACCACCGGCCCGTGGCTGCAACAAGTTTCGCGCAGGCGCAGTGAGCGCTGTGGGCGGTGCTCTTTTGTCGTCTGCTAACGTCTGCTGCCAAGTAGAGAACCAAGCCGATCACGCCTTTCTAATGTTGGCCGGTGAGTGCATGGCCACATACTGATAGCAAGTCATTTCGAAGCTGAAGGAAAATTAGACGAGTCAAAATATTAACAATCAGGTATTTTTGCCGTGTCAGCGTACAAGACAAACATCGTTTTTACGGATGTCTCTTTGTGGCAAAGCTATATTAGAGAATACTTTTCCGTGTGTAGTGCCCATCTCATTTCTACTACTACATATTCGAATCGCTGCATTGCGTAGACTGCACAAAGAATTCACCAAGTGCCTTTAACGAGCATATCAATTTATAAAGAGCGATCACACTAGAGAGAGAGAGAGAGAAATAACATTTATTAGCCCCGAAGGAACTAAAGCCCAAGTCCGGGCCTCCTGGTAGGCTCATGCCTCCTGGCCCAGAACGTTCTTGACGTGCTGCACCAGAAGCGGCCACCATAGTTTTTCAAACCTTCGTGGGGGAGTGGTCCACTCCTACCAGCTGCCAGAACGCTGTTTGTGTGGTAATTTGGAAAGTATTGTCTTTTTCAAGATGGCGTTTTCAGGGCACTCCCACAAGATGTGTTTATTTGAAGGATAGGCCCCGCACTGTTTACAAGTGGGGAGCCTGGGTCCCTGTTAATATAATGCGTATAGTGTGGTGTGAGTAATGTGTGTGTTTGTGCTTTTCGTATGATTGAGGCGTCCTCTCTCGAATGCGTGTAGGATGGTGTGTTGAGAATTGTTGATGCTTCCCTGCGAGACTTCAAAATACGTATCCTTTCTTTCCGCTGCATCTTCTGCTCTTCTCTGGGGTTGTACGTATCTTCAACAGGCCAAAGGATAGGAGGTCCCGGATTTTCTGCGCGGGTGAGCTGGTGTGCTCTTACATTTCCTCGCAATCCTTGATGGCCTGGAACCCATTGTATGCGTATGCGTAGAAGGGGGTGAGCATGCATGTACATGTGGAGCTTTGTGCGTATGTGGTAAGGAAGATCATCATTTTGAATGTCTCTGCAAGCGCTTTGACTGTCTGTTCGGATTGTGATCGTGTCAGATGTGTGTGTCATTTCCGTTATGGCGAGCATTACTGCCAGCAATTCCGCGTCGTGAGGCGTTGGGACTCCCAAGTAATTTTTCACAAGCGTCGAGTCATGGCCCACGACCGCTGCTTTGCTGATTTCGGCATTATGACTGGCATCTGTGTAGTACGTGCTTTTATCCTCTGTCCTCTGCATTACACTTGTTCTTTTTGAGCGCCTATTTCGATTCTTTTCCGGGTGCATATTTTTTGGAATGGGATCTACGGTTATCCTTGGCAGATCATCCCTATGGTGGTAGTTTCGGGGGAATTGGGGGTAAGTTAGCGGTTTCATATCCCAATCTATTCAGTATTCGTCGACCCTGATTAGATGATTTAAGTCTCTGTATTTGTGCTTGATTGTGCATGTCTATTCTGTCTTCTAGTGAGTTAAAGAGGCCGGTTGCTTCAATTTTATGGTTAGGTGCAAACTTAGGAACTCCCAGGGCAAGTCTAGCACACTTTCTAATTATAATGTCCATCTTTTTGCGCTGAGTGCTGGTTATCTTAGCGTATGGTAGATAGTACATTATCCTAGAAAAGATCAATGCTTCTATAAGCTTATGAAGTTCATGTTCTTTCATTCCTCTCCTTTGTCTAGTTATTATACGTATCATTGCAAGGATCTATTCCAATTGTACGGTCAGCTTCTGCACCCATGTTGATGCTTTACCATTGTCCTGTAGAAAAAAACCGAGGATTCTTATGGTATTCTTGCGGGGTAAGACTGCGTCTTTCATTCGAAGTTTGATTAAATTTTTATATTCTTCGGCTCGCTTGCTAACGTCTTCACTAATGACAATATATTCTGATTTCTGAGGGGAACATTCTAGCCCTAGTGTTTCGGCGTAGTCACGTATAGTATCTAGTCCACATTGAATACTGTGTTCTTGCCATTCTGGTGATCCTCGACAGCACCAAATAGTTATATCATCGGCGTAAAGATTATGTTCTAGGTTTGGTGTTTGTTCTAGTAATGCGGGTAGCTTCATCATCGCAATGTTAAATAAAGTCGGCGAGAGAATAGAACCTTGGGGTGTTCCGCGCGTGATTGGATGGCTAGGTGACACATATTCATCAAGTTTCACTTTAACCGTCCTTTCACTTAGGAAGTCCTTAACATAGTTGTATACTCTAGGCCCAGATTTAGTCGCCTTGAGGTTTTCTAGAATTGCGCGGTGGGTGACACTATCAAAAGCTCGTTGCATATCGACCCCTACGATTGTTCTTAGCTGAGCTGTACTTGGTAAATCGAACACCTGGTTTTTTATCCTCAGCATAGCGTCCTGAGTGCTAACATGTTTTCTGAAGCCTATCATTGTCTCGGGTAAAAGTTGAAGGCCTTCCAGGTGCCACTCAAGACGTTCTAAAACCATCTTCTCCATTAATTTTCCTATACAGGAGGTTAATGATATGGGCCTAAAATTGGATACTTTGTCGGATGGTTTTCCTGTCTTAGGAATTGGTATTACTACTGCCTCTTTCCATTGTTTTGGAATTACACCTTGTTCCCACGAGTTACCGGTGAATCATGGGAATTGACTTGCACAGTACATTTTTTGAGGCATCAAACCTTTATGAAACGAGAAGGCGAACAAAAGACGGCGCGGTCATTGCTGCTGATGTTAAGGGCATTCATCTGATTATACATCAATCCAGTCACTTTCCTTCCAGCTGGACGGAAAGTGGCTGCGTTGAAACACGAATTACGCAAGCTGCTTGTTTCGCGACGATCCGAAGCACGGCAGCTGACCGTAGCAGACGACGAAATTGCACCGCCCACAGCGCTCACTGCGCCTGCGCGACACTCGTTGCGGCCGCCGACCGGTGGTGGCGCCGAGCAGACGCCACGCGCTCCGGTGTTCCCTTTAACAGTGGACCCTTCTGTACATTACATCGGGTCATACCAACTGGGACCTCGTTTTGCCATATGTTACGTACGCCTATAACACCGCTTCAAAGGCCACAAAGGGATTTTCGCCATTCTTTCTCGCATATTGCCGTGAACCTACCTGTATGCTCGACACCAATCTCCCCTACCGGCCTGACCCATCAGAGGGCACGCCTCTGTCTGATGCCTCCAAGTAAGCCGAGGAATGCCGTCAGCTGGCCCGTTCGTTTGCGGCGGAAGACCAGTCTCTACAAAAACTCCGTCGCGAAGATGACCGACCTCCCTGCACCTACGAGCCGGACTGGCTATATATCTTCGTGCATTCGTGGTCATTGCGAAGTGCCGGCGACTGAAACGCGCATCATGACCCTGAATTTCGCAAGCGTACCAGATTGGCCGGTTGTCTACAGTGCACCAGGTATTTCTGCCCCCTGTTGTGCAACAATAAGCCGCGTCGCTGCCGGTACAATAGGTAGGTGCTTGAGGGGCCTACACTGGTAAGTGTGGCCTTTCAAAAGCATCCACATACGTTAGTGGCACGGTGACAGAAGTCGGCTGACAGAGAGACGGCTGAGCCTGCCTCCAAAAATCGAGCTTCACACGCCCATGAGGTAACGTGCGCCACCATACGTGCGCCCTTCTGTTTTAGGCAGGAGCAGTAACGCTTCATCTACACTTGCTCTTGGGGCCTTTTTGTCAAGAGCAGAGATCGGTGTCTAAGTGAGCCGTCTGTCGCATTACATGATTCTCAGAGCCATTTTTGCGCAACCGCCTTTGATGTACACGTGCCTGTTCATATTATTCTTTATGCGCATCCATGACTAGAAGACATATATGCATAGTCATTTGCTGTCATTAAAATGTTCTCAGTACCGGCTGTCTTTGTCTCCCTTTCTCGTGCCTGTCTTTTATTTTGAAAATTTACTTGTTCAGCTTCCATAGAAGTCCATGCGTGTAAACGTTGTGGTTCATACCAGGTTCGTATGGTGTACCGCCCCCTGTGGGACAAGAAAACACTTAGGACGGAATAAGAGATAAAATGACGCCATATCATGTAAACAAACGTGTCGCCATTTCTGTCGAGAAAGGCTCAAGCTTTATATGTTGGCCTGCCAATAAGGCCAGCATTTTCAAATAACGCGCAACTCAACGATTTGCATTGGGAAGTTTTAACGCGAAAAACGAAGCACGGAAATACCCTCCGACGGGTGTTGCTATCGCACCGATCCACAGAACATGAGTTTTGCGTACAACCGAAACCATTCGGAGTTTAGTGCCGGCCACGTCGATACGAAAGACTCAAGTCTGTTGGCCAGCGCAGCAACGCAAATGTAGCTCAAGTGAAAATAATGTCCTGGTCATAGCTTACTAATTTTGACTGACCCATGCATAATGAGACCTGACGTACGCTACGCCATCAGAATTGAGACAAATTTTGACGAGACAAAACTACCAAATGTGAGGGGAGTCTATAGCAGCAGACTAACGTTACAATCACACCTTTCTGCTCATACAGGCGATGCAGTGAAACGGTAGTAATAGCGGAAAATGCCCATTTTCAAGCCATCTGATAAAGAGCTATAATGTTAAAGGTGCCGTAGCAGAGGGAGCTTTCATTTCTTACTTTGCCACACTTTATTAAATTGAGTAAGATATTTATTTCATGCAAGTTAATTAAAAGCTTGTTTGTCGTTTGCAATTAAATAGTTTTTATATTGACAATTTTTGTTTCCTTTTCCTCCAGTCATAATTAAACTGCAGCTGTTACAACCACTCTTGGTGACGTCGGTGACAATTGGTTCTGTAGTGCTTTAAAAGCGTTGTTTCGCGATTTATTCAAATCAACCTCGGAATTTAGTAAAACGCGTTACTGGCTTCACATGGATGCTTGTCCCTTTTCTGACGCTAACACTTTTTTTGTTATCTATTATTGCCGCGTATAAATGATTAGAAATATCACATTACGTTGTTCCTGTGCACGACATATACTTGTTTGTGTTTCCGCTCAAGAATAGTACTTCCTCCATGGAAGTAAATAAAAGACAAGTGGGCGAGAAGAAACAATTGTCAAAAGAATTTATCCGGTACATTTATAGGTCACTGTTAATGTTGCTGTTAGGTGCAGTGCAGGTCCAATTGTATTCCTTTTTATATCTTCCATGCGGGCAAGCCGTAAGGTAGGCTTTATGGCACTCCTCAGGTGGATATGTACAAAGTTCAAGTCCTCCTCGTACGTACATATCACACCACCATGGCGCTGCAATGAGAAGTATTGAGTCAGCGAAAATTGACATGTATTTTAGCGAAGGTCGTTTATCTACTAAGTTGAAGTGTTTCTGTAGATTATCTAAGTACGACGTCTGTCACCGAAGGAACGACGATGCAGCCAAATGCAGTCACGATGCAGACAAATCTGTATTAACACCTATATGACTGACTATAAAGACGTGCCGTTGACCGGCACTTTTCTCTTCGGAATGGCACAATCAATAAAGAAATCCCACTGATATATATTTACAGCAAACGTACAATTGTCCAAAGCCAATGCATTGTGAGAATCGATGTTATGCGAAGAATTTCGCAGGCAGAGGACTCTAGACCAATGCTTCGGTTTCTTCAAGGCGATACCAGATAGACCAAAGTGTTCATGTAAATTGTGTAGTTTGTGTGCGTCACAAGCGTACGTGTGTGAGGAAAGCAGCAAGATGGCATCCACGTTGAAGAAAATCTTATGGCACCAAATGCATGATTTCTACGCCATCCTTTGACGCGAACTGAGGACATGGCGACTTCCAGTTTTACATTCGGAGGGGACCAGCGTAAGTGAGAAATTCGGCTCGTGACGTCATCAGTGACTATGTGTGGTACAATCGATGGCACATTTCGTTATGCCATATGGTGTATGTTAAAACAATCGCATTTGCACTCTGGAGAAGAAATGCTGAAGCATGAATAACTTGTGCGATCATGAATTCAGTACAACGTAGCAGTTTCTACGTAGCGTAAGCTGCTACGAGGTAAGTACTGGGGGAAATGATGGGCCTGTGCCGGAGATATTGTGGTCTAGCACTGGTCCTTGAAGCCTCAGCTGACACAAAGGAAGACCCGTCACGACGACGTAATGTGCGCTTCTTAAGCCCATGGTTCACGATCTACTCTCTATGTACATGGAAGATAACCAATAGCTCCTAAACACCATGAATAGATCCAGACCTCACTTGTTTACACAACACATGCTTCTACAAACTAAAGAATGCGTTATTGACAACCTCAGTGTTGCCCAACAGACTGCTATTTTAGTCCGTGGCGTTAAAGGCACATTCGAGAACATGTCTTATTAAGCCGTGTTGAAGAAAGGGCCAGGCACCAACTGCGGGCAAAGGGTCTACAACTAGGTCAGATACTCTTCCTCCCTAACCGAACAGCAACCGCAGGTCTTGAAACACTGTGAAGTGTCAAGTTTGCAGTTTCCACAAAGGGAGTTTCTCAGGGATTTATAATATCTTCGTTACTTTTTAACATTGCACTGATACAACTACCTCGCGAATTGTACGGTATCGCGAGACTCATCGTGAACTTTACACATACGATATTACATTCAAGGTCCCAGGAGGTTCCACTGGGGAACCACAAGCCGCCTTACAGGAGGGCCTCGATCGCACGGGGACGGCGCATGGGGAAATAGTCACAGACAGAACAGCAAAAGAGCTTAGTGCAGCAACATTCAAACGGAACTACACCGACTCGACAGAAGAAGCAGCCATTGCGTTCAAGACAACAGCAGCTCAGTGACCAATTACAATCTTCACAGACTCGAGAGCAGACTCGCTGCCAGTCCTGCTATCTAACGCAAGTCAAGATCTTTGGTGCCAGCAAGTAATCCAGGGTGCCATCTTCATAGCTTTGCGCACGGGTTCGCCACCGCCAGGTGCGACTTTTCTCTTCCGGCTCTACTTAGGCATCTGCCTCTGTCCGGCCTTTTTCAGGGGGCACAGGAAAGTGGCAACCATGCAGTCGCCGCTGAACCCTTTTTGCTTCTACATGCAGGTTTGTGAAGCACCGTCTCTTGACTTACGAGTAATGTCTGTCAGCTGCTTTTCTCGTGCCCAAGTGTATTTTTTGCCTCACTGCGAATGCTTGTTTGTTGCAAGGCTACTCATCCTATCTGGTGACGTTGAACTTAATCCGGGACCCGAAACTGACAAGCAGTGCAAAGAACTTCTTGCAACCATTTCTGCCCTTTCAGCAAAATTAGATTGACGACACACAGAGGTAATGAGCGGCCTCACTGAAATAAAATAAAAGCAAGCTCAAATAACTAATCAAGTGCCGATTTAGGCACTAGATTAATGACTGTTGAATCGCTTGTTTAATCACTTGAGCTTAACCCGTCGACAGCTGACATACCTGCAGTTGTAGCTCACGCCGGTAAAAATGAAAATGCCTCTCTCCTTACGCGTCTCGATGATGTAGAAGATGGCTCCCGCCGTGATAACTTAATATTTCACGATATTTACGACAATCCGTCAGAAACATGGGCGCAGTCCGAAAAATTGTTATGTGAACTTTTATCTCATCATCTTAAGTTTGAGGTCCCCAAGAATATGGTACGCAGAGCCCACAGACTAGGCTCGCACACTGCTAATAAAACTCGCCCGATTATAATTTAATTTTCTTGCTGAAAACTGAAGTATAAAATGCTGGCACTAAAATCAAATCTGAAATCCACCGGGATTTTTGCCGTGCAACGCGCCAGTTTAGGAAAAAGCTACTAGATTTTGCTAAGGCGTCGGGCCAACCATACTCATAGCTGCTAAACAAGCTATTTTTGAACAAGAAATGCTACGTTTGCTTATCTACCACTGAAAATGTATGTGAAGTCGACATACCATGTGCAGCATGCTCTTCAGTTCAGTCGCGTCAAGCTATCGAAGTCAATTGATCGATATAACTAGCACATGCGCAATATAATAACAGCATGTCAGTTTTTTAACTAGGGTGCGAAGCCTGCTAAATAAAGGTGCTGCAAGGTCCTCACTGGTTGATTCATGCGCTGCTGACATCGTATGTCTCAGCGAAACATGGCTCTCTGCTAATGTAGAGACTAGCGAAATTTTTTAATGTGAGAAACTCTAATTAGGTTATAGCTGCGAGCGTGGTGTACGAACAGGTGGAGGTGTCTTGATTGGAGTTACTGAAACGCTCACTTCCAATTCCGTCTCCATAGAAGCACATCTAGAACTTGTTCGCGTGCGTGTTGTACTCGGCAACAGAGATGTCATTTTTTGCACATGCTATCGCCCTCCAAACTGCTTCGACGTCCTTTGGCGATGACCTTCATGACACATTGAACAAGTTAGTTGTCAGATACCCTGACGCGCCCCTTTTTTCTTCTTGGTGACTTCAACTTTCCCGATATCATTTGGCATAACGACACGGCAAAGTCCCAGTCTTTTCAGAGTACCCAGTTTATAAACACTTGTTTGGACTTTCACATCACCCAGCTTGTACTGAAAACTACGGGCTTGTCTGCCTGTTCACCTAACATACCAGACCTGATTCTCACTACCAACCCTGATGCAGTTTGTCCAATTCTTTACTTAAAATGCTTAAGTGATCAACTTGCCCCCACTTCTGATATCGACACACAGGCTCCTGTTAAGATAACTACGAAGGTCATATGCGATTACAGCCAAACCGACTTGGCTTCCATTACCACTGAAATACAAAATTTTGCAGCTTCTGACATCGCTAATTGCGATCAACGGTGTGTTGAACAAAACTAGTTCATTTTCAAAAAATAAATTGTAACTGATCGAACGCTTCTTGCCGCAGAGAACAGTCGTTTGCAACCCACGGTCGACTTGGTTTAACCCCTTTTTGAAGCGATTTCGTTAAAAGAGAAAGCGGCTGTTTTGTCGGGCAACAGCTTCACGCAGTGACGTTACTAAGTCTGCTTACTGCCGCACTGGAAGTGACTACAACGAGCCACCGCTAGTGCGAAACAGAATTTTTATTCTGTCACACTTCCGTCACTTTTGCAAGCCAATCCTAAAATTCTGGACCATAGTTAACGGTATACTCTAAGTAAAATAACACAATTAACATACCCCAATGATGAAACTGTTGCTCCTGAAGAGTGTTGTAATGTATTTAATTATGTATTTTCTTCCCAGGTTACCGCAATGACAGATAAATTACCGCTTGTATTCAATTCAGGTTTTTTGCCCATGATTTCAGTTTCTATTGAATGGGTTGGTGTTAGCTGCCTAATTAACAATCAAAAAACGTCTTCCTCTGCCGGCCCAGAGGGCATGAATAAAAAAAATTGAAGTGTATTAATGTACTTTCTGCTGTTATTTTGTCGCACATGTTCACTCAGTTATTGCAGCAGTCTGTTCTTCCATACGACTGGTGTTTCCGAAAGGTGATTCCAGTTCACAAATCAGGTAACACACACTTACCCAGCAATTACAGGCCTATCTCACTAACAAGCATTTCATGTAAAATTCTCGAGCATATAATATATTCGCATTTGGCGGAGTTTTGAATCCAACTCCTATTTCAACCCCTGTCAATATGATTTCGGTAAGTTCGTTTCGTGTCAAACACAGCTCTTATCATTTACTAACAATCTCATGGAATTTCTGACCTAGGCACCGACATCGACTGCATACTTTTTTAAATTCTGGCAAAGCCTTCGACTCTGGGACCTACTGTTTACTTCTGCTTAAGCTGACTGAACTTAACCTGGACGTAAAGGTACTCGAGTGGACAAAAAAATATTTTCTAACGGGACGTAGTTTGTAAACGCTAATAACTGTTATTCTCGGTTTTCTAATGTTTCAGCCGCTGTTCATGAAGGCTCAGTCCTGGGTCCACTTCTATTTTTATTCGATAATAACGATCCTCCGAACTGCGTTTTTTCTTCTTTCATAATGCTATTCGCGGATGACTGTGTTCTCTACCGTGAAATTGCTAACTCTTCCGATTCCTAAGAACTGCAGGACGACCTTAACCGCGAAACTGAGTGGTGTTATAATTGATGCATGCAACTAAATTAAAATAAATGCAAGGCCATGCGAATATCTCGTACCGCTGCCATGTACACGTACATTATTATTGGTGCACCTGTGACGTAAGTTATCTCTTACAATTACCTCGGCCTTTATATATCAAATAACCTTTCTCGGCATTTGCATATTGACTATGTTACTAATAACGCTAACCGCATGCTTGTTTATTTGCGCCATAATTTTAGCTCTGCTCTTCCTCCCTGAAGATAATTCTTTACAATACTTCAGTTCGCTCCGAATTGGAGTATGCTTCAGTCCATTTGGGATCCGACTCATTTTCATTACATTATACACTAGAAAATATTCAAAACGACGGTGTACGCTTTTTCTTATCTAATTATTATCGCTATGCAAGTATCCCATCAATTAAACAAACTCTTAACTTACCTGCAAATCCTCCCTTCACTCCCTTTTTCGCAAAGTTTTCATTTGAACACCCTTTTAAAAGAAACCCTTCTTGTCTCTGCGTCTCATATTTCGTCCCGCACTCACCACAGCCTTAACGTCGGGGTGCCATTGTGCCGCACAAACCGGTACAGTGACTCATTCATCCCTAGGACAAGCACGCACTGGAATCGCCGAGTACCAGCAACGACTGCCGGACCGAGCAAAGGCGACAGCCTAAGGATTCCCACACGTACGGGAAACGTGCAGTTAGAAAAGGAGCTTTTTAGTGTGTTTAACATTATTCAATGGACTCCCATATCGGAAAGATCTCTCAGAATCGCGAAGCGACATGTCATGTCGTACGCTTTCTATACCTAGAAATACCGAACGTAAGAGATGGGGAAGAAGAAGAAGAAGCCAACCAGTGCGGACGTGGAAATTTCGGCTCCCGCTTCTGCACACGTTTTCGGACTGATCTGGTGATTCCTAGCAGCGAAATGTGCACTATTCGACGCAGTTTCTTCTAAGGAACACGCCGATGTCTGATGTTTGCCGGTCAGTGCACTCTTTTTCAACTTTCGAGACTTGTTAGTTCGGACTACGCCGCGGCTCGGCTAGCCCTACTCGACTAGGCCTATCGTCGGCGGTCAAGAGCGAGCAGGCCCAGGCCTCGCTCGTACGTGTGTGCGGCAGCATGCCCGCTATGGAGACAGTCATGGAGGGAGAGTTAATCTCTCAAGAAGAAGCGAATCGCCCGGGCTGGACGACGGCCATGGGCAGAAACAAGAAGGCCAAACCGGGACCGACTGTTCCGGACCGAGGCAACGAGGAACGTGCAGAGACGAAGGGCGGCCGCCGCACGGCCGGCCCGCAGAGCGCGGTCAAGTGCCTCGTCGCCGCATCGAGGCTCCCCCGGCTACCGAGGGACCACATTCGCATCATAGTAAGGCTGAGAGACGGCCTCGACGTGAAAAAAGTCAGTCAAATTCGCCTAGCGCAAGCGCTAGCAATGGCGACCTCGCTCGCGCCGAACGAGACCGAGGGAGACATCGTATGCCCGAACGCAACCCAGAACATTCTCGTCGTGTCCACGCCGACCGAGAAGAACGCGAACGCCTACGCCGGAGTTCACCAGCTTCACCTAAGAGAAGGCGCATTCAAAGTGGCCGCATATATTGCGGCGCCGGACAACACGTGCAAGGGAGTCATCAGAGGAGTGGGCGCCGAAATCAACGAGGCCCAGCTTCAGGCCATGATCGTGAATCAAAGAAATCCCAAGGTCTTCAAAGCCAAGCGGATCAAAAACACCCCGACGGTGGTAGTGCTCTTCAACGGCATGAAAGTTCCGGACTATATCATGTGTGGCGTAAGCCTAATACGCTGCACGTTATACAGGCGGCAGAACGACGTGTGCTACGGGTGCGGCGACTTGGCCCACAGAGTGGACGTCTGCCCAAATCCCAACAAAAAGAGGTGCCGCGGCTGTGGAGGCAACAACCCGGCCGAAGACCACCAGTGCTCGCCCAAGTGCGCCCTCTGCGGGGGGCCACACCCGACGGCGGCCGACAAGTGCAAGCAACGATACCAAGTCACTTACGTCGTGCGGCGCAGGAGGCGCCGACGCAGAAACGCGAAGAAAGCGCAGCTGCAAAGTCAGCCGCAACGGCTGGAGAGCAGATCACGCGATTCCAGCGTGGCAAGCGCCCCCAGACGGGGACGTTCGACAACGCCGACACGACGACAGCGCAGCCGATCGAGAGGTCGCTCCCGCTCTAGGGGGCGCTTCCGCTCCCAAGTACGCATTCAAGAGGGGCCGACCTGGGCGGACCGGGTCAAGCCAAAGCCAAAGCCGAAACCACAAAAAGGTAACGCAGGTAGCATTGCCAAAGCATAACAGGGAAGACCCTAGAATAGCTCAACTTGCGGAAGAAAACGCGCGCCTCAAGGCGGAGATTCAGCAAATGAGGGCAGATTTCAAAAACAAGGTTCCACTCCCCAGCTAGTCGAACAACAGCAGCAGCAGGTGTCGCAAAATAAACCGACCCCGCAAGGGGAACAGTCGTTTCGCAAGGGGAACAGTCGGGGGTAACGTCCGAAGTGGCCGAACAAGTGGCAATAGCCATGGCAATGAGGGACCCCGAACGTCCTTACGTGTACACAGATTTGCGATCGGCGGCCAGAGAATTCGCCTCGGGCTCCATATCGCGGGAAGCGGCGGCCGTCCTCGGCCACGAGGGAGCCGCGGGTCATCACATCGTCAAATGGTTTCCGGCCCACATGGCGGCCGACGTGCACCCCGACTTTCCCAGCGCCAACGAGCTGGCGCACGACCGCGCGCGAGGACTCACGCACCGCGGCGATCGTGGCGAGCGAAGTGGCGGGGAGGGAGGGGAGCACCGAGACCCGCTGCTCACCTTCAACGAAATAACAATGCACTATCCGCTGTCCAGGAGGGCCTTCCCGCTCCCCCACGCTAAACTCAATAGACCACAGTCATCGATATTCAGAATGCTTCAGACAGGGTCATTCCCCTCGAGAGGCAGACTGAGCCTTTATTCACCAGAGGGGGAGCTGCAATGTCCGGATTGTGGCGAATCATACTGCTCGCTAGCGCACGTGCTCTGGCATTGCTCCGCGTTAAGCGGCACCATGTTCAGTAAAGAAGAAGGCACGGAGAACGCCCTCCGAAGCGACGACCACCAGACCCAGCTCCGGGCTGTCCAGAGGGCTCACGAAATGGCGGAGGCTCACGGGCTTCCCGTCCCAACGTGGGTGCGGCCCGCGACCCCTGCTCAGCACTAAACCAAGAGTGCGTGGGGAGGGGTTCCTCAGGACACAATAAAGTTATTTACTCCAAGAGATGCTTATGGTTAAACACATCCCCCAGGTTGGCCTTGATGCGAACAAGGTGGTTTATTGTCAACCTACCTTCTAGGACACCACATTGGAAGGGGTCTAGTAATTTATTACGTTCTAGGTAACCGATTAAGCACAAGTTTATCATTTTTAAGCGTAGCTGTATAGGCTCACAAGTGCCGGCGGTGTCAGTGTAACGCTAAAGAAGTGTGCCGGTCCTGGTGATAGTGCAGAAAGGGTGCCAGCTTAATGGCACATAACACTGTGGGCTCGGGGACCTGTAGCGCGCTTGAACTACCCTTGTCACACATGGGACCCAAAGAGACAAAATCACCAGCCCTTCCCCTGTCGACACAATGGTGGTGCGAAGCATGTAAGCGAAGAAAAACCTTAGACAGTGTTCCCGTCTAAGGTTTTGTGCTGTTAACACCGGGATGGAAGACCAGCAAGCCCAAGCTGTGGTTCTAGCAAAACGTCAGCGAAAAGCCGCGGTACCCGAGTTGCGGGAGCGCGATGTTGAGGCTAAACCTCAGCGAAGAGCTGCCGACCCTGAATTTAGGGGCAAACTAAGCGGAACACATGCGACAGCGTCGTCTTGCTACCAAGGTTCGCTTACCTCCATTTTCTCGACAGGGGAAGGGCTCTGAATTTTATTCAGACGGTTTGCATAGACAGCCAGTGAGCGCAATCGACCTGTAGCTGCTGGCTAAGGACGTGTCTTCGTCTTGTTGAAGTATCGGGATGACAATAACTTATTTACACGAGGAGGGAATATACCCAGCTACCCAACAAACAACAATGCTTGTTGCCCAAAGCAGTTATCTTCTCTCGTAGTAAGGTGTCATTCGGATGACAATAACGACTTCTGCGCGATGCGAACGTCGGGATAAGGTGATTTGACCTTCTGGAAGAACTTCGTACTTCAAGGGGCTAAGTCGGCGAATTATCCTGTACGGGCCAAAATAGCGTCGAAGAAGCTTTTCCAATAGGCCACGCATCTGTACGGCAGTCCACACCCATACCCTGTCTCCAGGTGCATACGGGACGTCTCTTCGTCGCAAGTTATATCGATTTGCGTAGGTTTGCTGTTGCTGCTGAATGCGGTGTCGCGCCAGCTGCAGAGCCTCTTCAGCTCTTTCTGTGAAGTCGCTGATATCATGGTCATTTTCGGAGGTCTCACCTACAGGTAGCATTGCATCTAAGAGGGTGCTGATGGTCTGACCAAAAACAACTTGGAAAGGTGTGATTCGAGTCGTCTCTTGCACTGCAGTATTGTACGGAAATGTTGCGTATGTTCGGTACTCCATGTCCACGTATTTTGATAACATATCGGTCAGCGGTCTGTTGAGTCGTTCAGTCCGTCCATTTGTCTGAGGATGATATGCGGTGGTTTTTCTGTGACTGGTGTGCGTCAGTTTCATCCTAGACTGTGTCAAATGCGGAGTAAATATTGTTCCTCGCTCCGTGATCATAACTTTCAGAACTTTTTTTTTCGTGATCTATACCGTAGTACAATGTAAGTGACAAAAAATTTTGCTACTTCAATAGCCGCTCCCTTTACAACAGACCCTGTCTCGACATATTAAGTTAGGTAGTCAGTCGCAACTGTGATTCATCGCTTTCCTGACTACGATGTAGGAAAAGGGCCAAGTAAATCCATTTCTACTTTTGCGAATGGAATTTCCGGTGTCTGTATGGGTTGTAGAACTGCCGTCTTCAATGGTGGCGTTTTGCGTCTTTGGCAATCCCGGCAGGTTTTCACATAGCGTTGCACAGAATTCAACAACTTTGTCCACTAATGCTTCCTGCCGATACGTGCAAAGGTTATGCTCACTCCTGAGTGTCCTGCTGATGGGTCATCGTGGCACGCTTCCAATATCTCTGGTCGTAACATTGAAGGTATGACGAGCAGAAATGTCTCAGCACTGTGTTAAAAATTTTTATGTGCAAGAAGTTATACCTCAGAACAAACGACGACAAGCTGCGGACAAAAGCTCGTGGAACGTCGACAGTGTGTCCTTCTAGGTGATCAATGAGCAGACGTAGCTCCGCGGCAGCCTGCTGATGCTGCGCCATTTGCGATGGTGTCACAGCTCCTAGGAACAGGCAATTCTGTTCAACTTCAGCAGGTGTAGACTTCGTAGATTCAACCGGTGCACGTGACAAGCAATCATCATCACCGCGCTTGTGACCGGACTTGTATACGACCATTATATAGTATTCCTGCAGCCGTAGGCTCCATCTTGCAAGCCGTTAAGATGGGTCTTTAAGATTGGCCAGCCAGCACAACGATTGATGACCGCTGATTGCTCATAATGGTCTGCCATATAAGTATGGTCTGAACTTGCTGATGGCCCATATCAGCGCGAGGCATTCTTTTGCTGTCGCTGGTAGTTCACCTCAGCCTTTGAAGCAGTGCGACTAGCATACTCAATGACTCGTTCCTCTCCATTCTGCCACTGAATGAGGACGGCCCCGAGGCCTGAATTGCTTGCGTCTGTGTGGATACGAGTTTCGGCTTCCTGGCAAAAATGCCCAAGAACTGGAAGACCCGGTCGCAGTTCATTGAAAGCATTCTCCTTTTCGTAGTTTATTCAAGGCAGTCTCCAAAAGGCATGTCTTCTTTTCTTAGCCACGTTAGCGGTTTGGCAATGCTTGAGAAATTTTTCACGGAGCGTCCGTAGTAGGCGCACATACCTGACAATCGCCTTACTGCCTTTTTGTCGGTTTGCATTGGGAATTCTTCAACAGCCGCAGTCTTCTCAGGGTTTAAAAAATTTAGCACCGCTTTAGACCCGAAGAGTGGTTCTGCACCAAGAAACAGTGCAGGCTGAAGAGGGATACGCTGCTGGTAAGCTTGAGGAAAATGCTTTTTCCGTTCAGGTTCTGCTTCTCGACACTCCACCAAGACGTGGAGGACGGTCAGCCTCTCGCCACATCTACCACAGCTGGGAGGTTCAGCACCAGTTAAAAGATAAGAATGGGTACCATAGGTGTGCCCTATTGTCAGTCAGCAAAAGAGCACACAACATCGTCGTGACTTTGATAGTGGCGACCAATTCCCCAACTGGGGTTTCATTGCGTGCAGCTTATTCAAGGTTTCCGCATCCACAAATGTTGCCAATGCCTCCTGAGCTTTTCACGAAGGAATGGCTTCAGGTCTGTGGCTCGGACTACTATGGAGAAACTGCTAGCTTTCGTTACCATGGCTTTAGCCATTTCATCTACTAGTACATTTCCCTCGATGCCTCTGTGCCCAGGCACCCAGCATAATACAACATGTTGGTTTGACATGTAGGTTCTGCATAGCAGTGCGTAAAGGTCGTTTATTGTAGGATTTTTATGTTTCTGTATTGATTTTAAAGCTTTCACTACACTTAAGGAGTCTGTGAATATAATGGCTTTTGTAAGATTTCTTTTTATAATATTGCTACATGCGTGTGGTATTTGATTGTTTGACCGAGGCGCGCGGGCGCCATCACTCGAGAAAAGAAGAGGAAGAACGAGCTGGGCTCGCGCGGTGAACCTAACCGGTCAGCGCTGTAAATACAACCTGTAAATAGTTGCCCGTCTTACTGACTCGTTCTTCGCGTAACATCGTGGTGGAGGTGGAACGTTCCCCGTCCTCGCCACGGAGCTCCGAAGCTGCCGCACCGTCGTCTTCTCAGCCATGGCTTCCGATGGAAACACCCCGTCGCCACCTACACCTGCGGCGCCTACCACAACGTACGTTACGGTTCCTAGTTTCCGTGATCCTGGGACATTCTCCGCCCAAAATGGCGTTGACGTCGACGACTGGCTCAGCATGTATGAGCGTGTTAGCCGAAGCCACCACTGGGACCCTACCATCACGCTTGCCAATGTGATATAATATCTGGACGGAACACCGCTTGTCTGGTTTCGCACCCATGAGGTTGAGATATCCAGCTGGGACACTTTCAAAGAGAGGCTTCGCGACCTCTTTGGCAACCCGTCAGGTCGCCAACAGGCTGCGCGAAAGGAGCTTGCTACCCGTGTCCAGTCTTCGACAGAATCGTATGTCGCCTACATACAGGAAGTGCTCGCGCTTTGCCGGAAAGTCGACGAGCACATGACCGAGGTTGACAAGGTGGGCCATATCTTAAAAGGCATCGCGGACGGCGCCTTCAATTTGCTCGTCTATAACGACGTCTCTACTGTCGACGCCGTCGTCAAAGAATGCCGCCGCTTCGAGGTAGCCAAAAGCCGCCGCGTCGTCCCACAGTTTTCCCGGCTCCCAAACATCCCTGCCACGTCCCCTTGCTCCGCTCTTCCTGCCACACGACCTTTTCAAGAGAACGTCACTCGTATCGTTCGCCGTGAGATTGAAGCGGCGAGTCCGGCCCCCCTTCATCCATGACCCCTCGACGGTACCTTTGACCCAGCGGCTCCTACTATTTCCGTCATACAAGCAGTTGCGCGGCAAGAAATTGCAAACCTTGGCGTCCCTACCGCCTGCTCTGTCTCCCGACCTGATTCGGCATCCATTCCCATGGCCACATCCTTCAACGACCAGTATTTCACTCCCCGACCACGCAATCCTGCTGAATGGCGTACCCCCGACGACAAACCGATCTGCTTCCGCTGCCACCGAGTTCGTCACGTATCCCGCCACTGCCGCAGCACCTGGATGCCGCCCTACTGGAGCTCATTCCCTGCTCCTCGCCCATACGCCGACGCTCGCCGTTACTCACCTCGCCGTCCGTACTCTACTTCTGATGCCACTGACAGTCGCTCCTCCGGGCGATCGCCGTCGCCTCAACGCCGTCACTCCCCGTCACCCCAACCTCGCCGCTTTTCCTCGCCAAACCGCCGGATGGAAAACTAGGCCATGCAGCTCTTGGAGGTAATGCTGCATCCCGCCCGTCCTGTACAAATCCTCCGTGATGCTCCTCACGAACGCGAACCTAATTGACGTAGACGTGGATGGTGTTCCATTCAAGGCATTGGTTGATACTGGAGCCCAAGGGTCCATAATGAGCGCTAATCTTTGTCGTCGCCTCAAAAACGTTCTTACGCCTGCCATCACTCGGGCCGTACGCGTCGCCAATGGCGCCACTGTTGCCGTCAGTGGTATGTGCACTGCGCGCGTAGGAATTGCTGGCCGCCACGTTCCAGTCCTGTTCACCGTGCTGACCAGTTGCCCTCACGACCTCATCTTCGGGCTCGACTTTCTGACGACGCATTCTGCCCTCATCGACTGTTCCACCGGTACGCTGTGCCTCGAGCTTCCTCTTGTTTCCGACGTTCGCCCCGAACAACCGAACACCCTCTCCACTACAGCGTTTGTTCGGTTACCTCCAAAAGCCCTAACCTTCATCGAATTGGCCTCAACGGCAACCGTGCCTGATGGCGACTATGTCGTTGTACCTATTCGTGACGTCCTCCTGGCTCGCGACGTCTCTGTGCCACACTCCGTCGTTACCCTTGCCGCTAATCGGATGTGTCTCCCCGTCATCAATTTTGGCTTGACGAAGCAAGTGTTACCTGAAGGCATAGTGGTGGCCACGCTCCGGTCTGTGACAGACGACCACGTCACTGCTTTTGCAGCCGACGCGTCTCCAGATCCTCCTGATTACCCACAGGATGCCTTGAACCTCGACGGCCCATTACGTCCCATGGTCGCTCCGGACTTCGCCCCTGACCAAGCAGCCGCCCTATATCGCCTTTTGTTGTCCTACTGCGACATATTTGACACTGAAAATCGCCCACTTGGTCAGACGTCCCTTGTTCAGCATCGGATAAACACTGGTGATGCTTTTCCCATTCACCGCTGACCGTATCGTGCGTCCACGGCAGATCGGCAAGTTATTGATCAGGAAGTAAACAAGATGCTCGCCAAAGGCATTGTTGAGCCCTCGTCGAGTCCTTGGGCGTTGCCGGTCGTGCTCGTCAAAAAGAAAGATGGCACGTGGCGTTTCTGCGTTGATTACCGCCACCTAAACCGAATCACTAAGAAGGACGTTTACCCTTTACCACGAATTGACGACGCTCTTGATTGTCTTCACGGTGCCAAATACTTTTCGTCCATTGACCTTCGATCTGGTTATTGGCAGATTTCCGTCGATGAGCAAGATCAAGAAAAGACCGCTTTCGTCACTCCAGATGGCCTCTACCAATTTAAGGTTATGCCGTTCGGTTTATGCAATGCCCCCGCCACGTTCGAACGGCTGATGGACTCTCTGCTTCAAGGTTTCAAATGGCCAACTTGCCTTTGTTACCTCGACGACGTCCTTGTGTTTTCTCCTACATTTGAGACGCACCTTGAGCGCGTTGCAGCCATCCTTGACGCCTTCCGCAAGGCTGGGCTCCAATTAAACTCATCGAAGTGCCACTTCGGGCGCCGACAGATTACAGTGCTCGGCCATCTCGTCGATGCTTCCGGAGTACAACCCGACCCGGAGAAGGTTCGAGCAGTAACGGCTTTCCCTGTACCTCAGTCTGTCAAAGATGTCCGGAGTTTTGTGGGGCTCTGTTCTTATTTCAGACGGTTCGTGAAAGATTTCGCTGCAATCGCTCAACCACTCACAGAACTTATGAAGAAAGAGGTGCCTTTTACGTGGGGTTCCCCTCAGGCTGCCGCATTTTCACGCCTTATCACGATTCTGACTAATCCACCGATCTTGGCCCACTTTGACCCGTCCGCACCAACAGAGGTCCGAACCGATGCCAGTGGTTATGGGATCGGCGCCGTCTTATCGCAACGCCAACACGGACACGACCACGTTATAGCCTACGCTAGCCGACTCCTGACAACTGCAGAGCGCAACTATTCGATTACCGAGCGCGAATGTCTTGCTCTCGTGGGCTGTTTCAAAGTTCCGCCCATATTTATATGGCAAGCCCTTCTCACTAATCACAGACCATCATGCGCTTTCGTCGCTCAAGGATCCTACTGGCTGGCTCGGTCGTTGGGCTCTCCGACTACAAGAATATCCCTACGCAGTGACGTACAAGTCGGGACGCCAACACCAGGACGCAGATTGCCTCTCTCGCTACCCAGTCGAAGACCCGACCTCTACGTCTGAGCCTGACACCGACGCCTGCGTTCTCTCTGTTTTTCCACTGGTCCATGTCGCCGACGAGCAGTGCCGCGACCCGTCCTTGCGTGTCATCATTGACCATCTGGGATCTCCACTTGCCGACAGTTCCCTTCGCTTATTCACACTTCAGGATGGCGTACTCTACCGCCACAACGTTCACCCCGACGGCCCAGCATTACTCCTTGTGGTCCCTAAACACCTTCGCTGGGCTGTTCTCCACGAACTTCACGACCTCCCCACTGCCGTTCACCTCGGTGTGTCACGTACCTACGACCGGATTCGCCGACGCTTCTTTTCTCCTGGGCTTGCTCGCTCCGTTCGAAGATACGTAGCTGCGTGTGATAAATGCCAGCGACGCAAGACACCATCGACGCTACCTGCTGGGTACCTACAACCAATCGACATTCCCGCGGAGCCATTCTTTCGGGTTTGTTTAGATTTACTTGGTCCCTTTCCTCTTTCTACCTCTGGGAACAGGTGGATCACAGTGGCCACAGATTACGACACGCGCTACGCCATCACCCGAGCGCTCCCTACAAGCTGCGCCACAGATGTTGCCAATTTTCTTTTACGCGACGTGATTTTATTACATGGAGCTCCACGACAACTTCTCACAGACCATGGTCGGACATTCCTGTCAAAAGTTATCGCGGACATCCTGCAGTCCTGTGCCACGAGGCACAAGCTATCCACGTCATACCATCCGCAAACTAATGGCCTCACGGAGCGTCTTAATCGCACTCTCACAGACATGCTTGCGAAGTATGTCTCTTCACACCACACAGACTGGGACCTCACTCTGCCGTTTGTCACCTTTGCCTATAATTCCTCGCGCCACGACACAGCCGGCTATTCCCCATTTTTCCTCCTGTTCGGCCGAGAACCAGCACTGCCCCTCGACACAACTCTCCCTGTTCACGCGGCACCCACCAGTGAATATGCACTTGATGCCGTCGCCCGCGCTGCTCACACAAGGGAAATTGCCCGTGACCGCCTTCTGAACTCCCAAGAGAGTCAAAGGCGTTTGTACGACAAGCGACACCGAGACGTGCACTTCCCGCCTGGTTCTTTGGTGCTTCTATGGTCTCCGTCGCGTCAGGTCGGCCTGTCAGAAAAACTGCTGTCGCGTTGCACAGGCCCCTACCGAGTGCTTCGTGCTGTGACTCCCGTCACATACGAGATCGCCCCTGACGCCCCATCTGCTTCCCAGTTCAGCGATATCGTGCACGTTACACGACTGAAGCAGTATCACCCTCCCAGTGATGACATTTAGACGCTCCGGGACGTCGCTTCTGCCGCCGGGGGATTATGCTACACGCGTGGGGTATTTGATTGTTTGACCGAGGCGCGCGGGCGCCATCACTCGAGAAAAGAAGAGGAAGAACGAGCTGGGCTCGCGCTGTGAACCTAACCGGTCAGCGCTGCAACCGCTGTTGTAAGTACAACCTGTAAATAGTTGCCCGTCTTACTGACTCGTTCTTCGCGCAACAATATGTTTCACAGCCGCCATCACTGCATAAGCTTCTGCAGTAAAGATGCTGGTTTCCCTGTGCAGGACGTCGGATTTTGAAAATGACGGACCAGCAGCGGCATATGAGATGCCGAGTGTGACTTCGATGCGTCTGTGTAGGATTGTGGACAAGAATACTTCCACTGGAGCTCAAGGAAGTGCATACGAATGTGCAATTCTGCAGCGTGTTTCGTGATTTCTTCAAATGATAAGTCACACACTATCTCCTGCCGCAGCCATGGCGAAAGCGGCTTTGCTGGAGCCATTATTTCATGTGTAGGGAGCCGAATACCCATGTCCTCACTCAATTTCCTTACACGCAGTAAAAAGGGCTGTCTCACCGAAGGTGGGTTGCGAAAAAGTATATTAGATGTTGTATCGTTTATTGTTGAATAACATGGATGTTTACAGTTAGAGCTTAGTTTCAGAAAGTATAAGAAACTAGAGTATGTCCTCTGCAGATCAAGAGACCACACATCTGATTCTACATACAGGCTCTGTTATGGGACTTGTTCTGAAGGCACCGGTTGCAAGGCGGACACCTAGATGGTGCACAGGATCTAGCATCTTCAGGGCACTGGGTGAAGCGGATTGGTAGACTATAGCACCGTAGTCTAAATGCGACCATATAAGGCTTTTGTGCAGTCATGAGGCACTTCCTGTCACTACCCCACGTTGTGTGCGACAGGATTTTAAGGATATTTAGCACTCTTAGGCATTTACCTTTATTGTGCTTTATGTGAGAAATAAAGGTAAGCTTTGAGTCTATTATGATACCTAAGAATTTGTGTTCTGCATTCACAGGAATGCGTTCTCCATGGAGTACAATAATGGGCTCTGGGACGAAGCATCTCTTTCGTGTAAACAGGACACAGGAGCTCTTTTTGGGATTGAGCTTAAATCCATTCTCATTAGCCCACTTAGACAGTTTGTTCAAGCCTAGCTGAACTTGTCGCTCTGTCACGGTTCATTTGTGGAAAGCGACTTGAAGTAATGTCGATATCCGTGTTTTCTATTCAAACGAAGGATGAGAGTGTTTCATCTCAGAAGTGAAAGAAGAGCGTATATTTGCATAAAGAAAGCGGAAACATAATACAGAAAAACAAAGGATAAAAAAATAAAGAGCACTCTACATTGCTTCTGTCAAGCACGATTCTAACAAACTAAAGTCATCACAGTTCTAATGCTACAGTTGTTAGGCGTGTCCGACTACACAAGCACAGTAGAATGAGAGCGGGGTGCGGCTCACCAACAGTTTGGGGCATATGGTCGCGTCGATGAGGAACGCCGAGCCGTCGTCGAAGGAAGGCACTGGTCGCTCCTTGAGCGAACTCCAGTTGTCATGAGAGGGGACCTTCTGCTGGCTCAGGAGGTTAGGCAGTCCTGGTTCTGCCTGTAGAATCAGGAAGCTCGAGCCCGTGGCCCGACAGCTCACTGCAGTCACACGGTGGGACCGTGTCCTAGCTCCGGAGGCTAGGCAGACAAGGTTCTGCCGGTAGGAGTCTGGAAGCTCGGGCCCACGGCCCGACGGCTTACTCCCGCTCCCGGCGGACGCTAACTTCTTCGGCGCTCGCTTGCGTCCGAACACCACCACGCCGTTCTAGGGTCTCGTCCACATCTCTTCTTCGTCATCCCTTTTTGCCTCCGTCACCCATCGTGTATGGCCCTTAATGGTCGCTTTCTTCTTAGTATTTTGTTTTGACAGCGCGGCAAATTTCACGCGCGTCGCTTCTTCGTCGTCTGCTTCTTGCTCTCGATGTTTTCTTCGCCGCACCCATTCGCTGTCAATGTTGTCTCCACCGCACTGCTCTCTTTATCTACTACACTGGCTTCGCGCACTGTCACAAGAGTCCCCCTTGTGAAAAAGTTTGTTTTTCGGAGAAAAATAAACTGCAGTTCAGTGCGCGACAAGACACTACTTTGTTAAAAAAACACAGGAGGAAAAAAAAACCTCCATAGTCGAGTGGTCACGAGGCAACTTTTACAAGATGACATTTTCATAGCGGACTCATGTAATCCGCTCCAACATTTTCTGAGCCTTTAATGTGCTCTACCCTAAACTAATATTCTTGTAATGCAAGGCTCCACCGCAACACTCTACTGTTCAAGTGCTTCGCTTTTAAGAGATACTGTAAGAGCTGGTGATCGGTTTGTACCACGAATGAGGTTCCATAAAGGAAGACGTGAAATTTCTCGATCGCCCAAACTAATGCCAAACATTCCCGCTTGATTGCGGAGTATCTCTTTTCGCGAGGCTGAAGTTGACGTCTGGCATACGACACAGGGTGGAGGAAACCATCATGGTCTTGCATAAGAATAGCGCTTATACAGGAGTCTGAGGCGTCTGAGCGGAGCACAAATTCCTTTTCAAGGTCAGGTGCTTTTACAATTGGGCCAGAAGATAGTGCCTACTTTAGCGATTCAAACGCTTCTTCTCTTTCCCTGTTCCCTGTCCTTTTCTTCTTCTCCATCTTCTTCGTCACCTCGGTAAGGGGCTGTGCCTTTTCGGCGTGCTGAATCTCCTCGATACCATCTCCGATCGTTATGGAGTGAGGGCCACAGCTGTCAAGGACCTCGAACGTAGGTAATGGCTTCTCGGAGCTTCTCTTCCTCGACCACCACAAAAGATGATGTCTGAGCAAACTCTTCTAGCTGCCGTTCTTCATATTTTTTTAGCATGTTCATATGAAAAAGCCTTTTGCTGTGTCCCAGGTCCAGCCAATAATCGTAGTCATTCTTCTTTCCTGTGATCAGAAACGGCCCTTTCCACTGCATCAGTAATTTGTTGTTACTTGTGGGAAGCAGAATCAGGGCCCGGTCGCCAACTTTGAGTTCTCGCTGTTTGCTGCGGCGGTCGTAATAGTTCTTTTGCGACTTCTGTGCTCGGCTCAAGTTTTGTTGTGTCAGCTCCAACGTCTTTTCCAGACGTTTTCTTAAATCTAGGACATATCCATATGCCGTCTTGATTTCTTCATTTTCTTGCTCCTGAGTCCAGAGCTCCTTCAGTATGCTCAGAGGTCCTCGAATATGTCCGCCATAAATGAGTTCAAACGGCGAAAACCCGGAACTCGCTTGCGGGGCTTCACGATATGCAAACAAAAGAGGTGCAAGCAAGCGATCCCAAGATTTTGGCTGTTCTTGAACCAGATTCTGCAACATCTGTTTCAAGGTTCCGTTCAACCTCTCGACCATCCCGTTACACATAGGATGATACGGAGTGCAACTAAGATGCTTGATTGCCAACAATTCATTGACTTCCTTCATGAGCTCCGATGTAAAACATGTAGCTTGGTCGCACAGAATTTCGCGTGGGAAGCCAATGCGAGAAAATATCTCGACGAGTCCTTCCGCAACTGTGGCTGAGTCGATTGCTGTCAAAGGCACAGCATCTTGGTAGCGAGTCGCAAAATCCACAAGGGTAAGTATATATCGATGGCCGCTTGCGGAAGTAGGAGTTAGAGGTCCAATGATGTCAACCGCCACACGTTCAAAAGGGGTGTCTATCAACGGCATCCGTCCCAAAGGCACCTTGCCCACCTTGCTTTTTGGCGAAATCCTTCGACAGGCGTCACAGGATCTGACGTATCTGCGGACTTCTTCTTGTACGCCAGGCCAGTAGAACGCCTCAAGAACGCGATCTGTCGTTTTCTTGATACCCTGGTGTCCAGACATTGCATTCTCATGAGCCAAATGCAACACTTGGCCTCGCAGCGACTTCGGGACTACTGCTTGTTGAAAAGTGCCAGGGGATAGAAAGTAATGTCGATATAAAATCCCTTTCTTGAGGACAAACCCGAATGTTGTTGATCCTTTGCCAACAAATTCCTTGCCCACTCTGGCTCTACATACATCGAGCGTCCTGTCTTTCTCTTGTTCTTCTCGGAAATTCTTATGAGACATTTGCCAAGGAAGTTTAGCCGACGGCAATCTTTGCAAGTTCTTCGTGCCTTTTATACCAACTAGAAGTGAATTTGGCCGGTTACCGTCGTCCACAGAGCGAACTCGCTTCTTATTGGAATCATTTCGAGAAGAAAATTTACAGGAGTCGTCTGGGTCATTGGCCTCACGCGACCCAGGTACATTCCTGACTATGACATCGTATAGCGGTGTGGCCATACACTTGACAATCACTGTCCCAGAGAAGTAGGGAGACCTAATTTGCACCTTGGCCTCAGGAGCTACAATGCTACTTCCATCTGCCAACCACAAAGTAGCCGTAGTGCCAGTGAGGGCTTCATCTGGCACGAGTGATCGGCGAACAACCAAAGTATTACTTCCGGTGTCCCTTAAGACGCGAACTCTTTGTCCATTGACTTCGCCTGGCACAACCGGCATGCGACGTGTACTCGATAGCGGTTGCGTCTTCATCGTACCAGTGATGTCCTCATGTTGATTCAAGGCGTCGCAATCGTCAGTGGGTTGCTGCGGACTGTTCTCGTCCTTGGGCAACAACAGACAGGAGGTAGCTGGCCTTGATGTGCTGTTCTTTTTGGTACAACTCTTGGGTTCATGTCCAGTTTTGCGACAGTATGGGCAATATAGTTGCTTTACCTTATTGCGACAGTCAGAAGCCTTGTGTCCCGTACGCCCACAAACGAAGCATCTGATCTCCACCTTTGAACCCGTGTTATCTCCTTCCGCCTTTAAACTTGTGTTTTCTCCCTTATCTCGAACTATTAGTAAGTTCCGTAGTCTTTTTGCCTCCATGAAAATATCAGCCGCTTCTGCCATGGTTTGAAGAGTCTTGCAGTTCTTCTCTCGTAAGAAGAGCGCCAGCTGACTGTGACAGTTGACCATGAATTGCTCGGCCACAATTAAGTCACGGACAGAATCAAAGTCCTTCATTGTCTGGGACATTTCTATCCAGCGGTCAAAAAAGCTTAGAAGTCTTCTGGCATACTGACTTCCAGTTTCGTCTTCTTGAGGCTTGCTCCTCCGGAATTTCTCCCTGTAGCCTTCAGCCGTGAAACGAAAACGCTGGAGCAATGCCAACTTAACTGTGTCGTACTCCAGATAGTCATCAGGGGACAATCGCCCAAATACTTTCATAGCTTCGCCGCTTAGGCATAAACTAAGAACCGTTGCCCACTTTTCCCGAGGCCAGTCTTGACCTGTCGCCACCCTCTCGAATCTCTTCAGATAGGCGTCAAGGTCATCACGGTCCTCGTTGAAAACCGGTATAAGATTGCGCGGATTTACGACTGAAGACGCACCTCTTTGGAGCCCAGAGTCAACCACTGTTCGCTCCGCGGCACCAGTCTCCGCTACTCTAAGGCGCAGTTGAAGCGTCCGTTCTTCCAATTCCAAGCGTCGCTGACTTGCCTCTCCGCTATGGCCTTCCGTTTCTGCGACTTTAAGACGCAACTGTAAGTTACGGCCCTCCAGTTCCAGCTGGTCCTTCTTCGCCTCTCTAGCTCGTTCCTCGCGCGCTCGCGCCTCTTGCTCCTCGAACCATGCTTGCAGTGCCGGTCCTTCCAACCCCATGCGCTCTGCCAGCGTCATTAACTCTCGCGTGCTCATTTTTTTTCTTAAAAAACAACTGTATCAAACGCTCACGTCCTGTAGCGCGGACGCCAATTTGTCACGGTTCGTTTGTGGAAAGCGACTTGAAGTAATGTCGCTATCCGTGTTTTCTATTCAAACGAAGGATGAGAGTGTTTGATCTCAGAAGTGAAAGAAGAGCGTATATTTGCATAAAGAAAGCGGAAACATAACACACAAAAACAAAGGATAAAAAAAAATAAAGAGTACTCTACACTGCTTCTGTCAAGCACGATTCTAACAAACTAAAGTCATCACAGTTCTAATGCTACAGTTGTTAGGCGTGTCCGACTACACAAGCACAGTAGAATGAGAGCGGGGTGCGGCTCACCAACAGTTTGGGGCATATGGTCGCGTCGATGAGGAACGCCGAGCCGTCGTCGAAGGACGGCACTGGTCGCTCCTTGAGCGAACTCCAGTTGTCATGAGCTGGCTCAGGAGGTTAGCCAGTCCTGGTTCTGCCTGTAGAATCAGGAAGCTCGAGCCCGTGGCCCGACAGCTCACTGCAGTCACGCGGTGGGACCGTGTCCTAGCTCCGGAGGCTAGGCAGACAAGGTTCTGCCGGTAGGAGTCTGGAAGCTCGGGGCCACGGCCCGACGGCTTACTCCCGCTCCCGGCGGACGCAAACTTCTTCGGCGCTCGCTTGCGTCCGAACACCACCACGCCGTTCTAGGGTCTCGTCCACATCTCTTCTTCGTCCTCCCTTTTCGCCTCCGTCACCCATCGTGTATGGCCCTTAATGGTCGCTTTCTTTTTAGTATTTTGTTTTGACGGCGCGTCAAATTTCACGCACGTCGCTTCTTCGTCGTCTGCTTCTTGCTCTCGATGTTCTCTTCGCCGCACCCATTCGCTGTCAATGTAGTCTTCACCGCACTGCTCTCTTTATGTACTACACTGGCTTCGCGCACTGTCACACGCTCACAGATGGACAGGTTACATGACTTGAATCCTATCTGCACGTCATCAACATATGCGCAATAAAATAAACTTCGCGGAATACAGGAGCGCATTGAATTCATTTTGACAATAAAAAGGGTGCAACTAAAGACGCCACCCTGAGACACTCCAGTTTCCTGCACAAATTGCCTAGACAAAATGTTTCCAATTCTAAGACGGAATGTCCGGTTAGAAAGGTAGCTTTCAATTAAGCTAAACATGTTTCCACGGATTCCCATTTCGCAAAGGTCTCTTAATATTCCGTAACGCCAGGTAGTATCGTATGCTTTTTCCATTCTTGGCTTTTTCCATTCTTGAATATCTTGGCAAATATCTACAAGGATTGCACAGCAACCTTGGTTCTCCACAAGAAAAGTAGAAAGGTACCTATCAAGAAAGGGGTCAGGCAAGGAGACACAATCTCTCCAATGTTATTCACTGCATGCTTAGAAGAAGTATTCAAGCTCTTAGACTGGGAAGGCTTAGGAGTAAGTATCAACGGCAAATACCTCAGCAACCTCCAATTTGCAGATGACATTGTCCTATTCAGGAATAACGGGGACACATTACAGCAAATGCTTCAGCGCCTTAACCGAGAAAGTATAAGAGTGGGGTTGAAGATTACTATGCAGAAAACAAAAATGATGTTAAATAGCCTGGCAAGGCAACAAGAATTCAGGATCGCCAGTCAGGCTCTAGAGTCTGTAAAGGAGTATGTTTATATAGGTCAATTACTCACAGGGGACCCTAATTATTAGAAAGAAATTTACAGGAGAATAAATTTGGGTTTAAGTGCATACGGCAGGCATGGCCAAATCATGAATGGGAGCTTGCCACTGTCACTGAAAAGAAAAGTGTACAATCATTGCATTCTACTGGTGTTAACATATGGGGCAGAAACTTTGAGGTTAAGAAAGAAGCTCGAGAACCAGTTAAGAACCGCACAAAGAGCGATGGAAAGGAAAATGTTAGGCCTAATGTTAAGAGACAGGAAGAAAGTGGTGTGGATCAGAGAACAAAGGGGGTAGCCGATATTCTAGTTCACATTAAGCGGAAGAAATTGAGCTGGGCAGGCCATGTAACGCGTAGGATGGATAACTGGTGGACCATTAGAGTTACAGAATGGATACCAAGGTAAGGGAAACCCAGTCGAGGACGGCAGAAAACTAGGTGGGGTGATGAAGTTTGGAATATGCAGGCGCAAGTTGGAGTCATGTAGCGCGAGACAGGGGTAAGTGGAGACCACAAGGAGAGGCCTTCGTCCTGCAGTGGACGCGAATGGGCTGAATATTATGATGAGAAGGAAGGCATGCGCGTGGTTTGACAGTTGGGAGTGAAATGAAATGGAACATAAAAAACTAATGAGATCCCTCGGAACCTGCACTGGCACGTAGCAGCCACTCCCACGTCGGGACAGAAAGGCCTAGCCTCTCCGCCAGGTCGCGGGCCCGTTGGACTGCCCATAGTTGTGCTTCAAAATGCGGATTGCGTACAGTAGCCTCCCACTTGGACGACGTACCGTCTTCGTCGCCACCCCGTAACGCGGGGCACCGCCAGAGCATGTGTTCTAAGTTGGCAAAATCTGAGCAAAGCGCGCAGTTGTTTGACGTTTGAATTTCGGGATAGATCCTGTGTAAGAGTGCGGGGCTAGGGTATGCCCCGGCCTGCAAGAGTGTGAGTGTCAATGCCTGATGCCTGTTCAATTTACTGTGCGGCGGCGGATACTTACGCCTCCCCAGATAAAAGTATTTTGTGAGTTCGTTGTACGAGGCAGGGAGATCCCTGTTGTCCGGAATATTCGTCATCTGGTGTAGTAGCACTGGTATCGTTAACAAGGCTAATATTATTGTGAATAGAATGGTTAATCACTCGCCAGAATATTTGGGGATTGTTAGTTAACATGGTCGGCAACGTTTTCTGAAGAAATTTACTTCTAGCTATAGTTTGTGCTGATACTAATGCACTGTTAACAGTATAGTAGGGTTCCCTTCGTGTGTCAGAGGAAGTCATTCTATTCGCTAGGCATTTTAAGGTGGCGTTGTACCAAGGAGCTCTGATATTGCAGGAGAGCTTATGCAAGGGGATGTACGTCTTTACGAGATCGCGAATTTTAGTTTTGAAAAGCTGCAAGATATCGTCAAAAGTCCCACCGTCAAAAATAGTAGGAAAAAAGCCTAGAAAATTGAATAACTCAGTGTTACTGCCTCACGATTTGCCTTTGAGATGGTTAATTTAACAGCGTAACAGTTTGTTCAACCATAGACCTTCGTGTGCAGGCTAGTTCACTCTTGAAGGCAATAGTTAAGATGAAAGCCACACTGCTTTCTTGGGCGTGAATAACATCTTTCGAATGTTTCAATACTTTTGTTGCCTTTCTGGACAATATAGTTCTCAAACTGGAGTTAGTCGCCTGGAATACATCTCGGCATGATTGACATTTGGGTTTTTGCAGATCTTTGAATCACCATTGCTCGTGGTAAAAATAACTGGTGGATAACGTCTCGAATTAACACATGGGCTGTGGAGGACAGCGCTGTCGTCTATCCAGAATAATTTACGTCACATGAGGTTCATTAAAACGCACCTAAATTTAGATACTAAAGCGTTTTTTTTACTTGCTACACAATCTGATTCTACCTACCGCGGTCGGTAAGTTAATTCACGGCTATATACCTTGTAGTCAATTGTTACAACGAATAAGCTACTGAGGATACATTTACACGTCCTTTATGCTTCACTTGCACGTAGAGCTTGGCAATAGGTTAGACGAGTGATACATCTAAGTATTGGTCATGTACAAGAGCTGTAAATTGGGTTGTCATATGTGTCTACGAGCATTTATATAATTACCAAATCAAGCAATTTTAAAAACAAAAGAAAACATTAATTTTTGTCAACATGTAGCGCCACGCAAAACGTACTCACAATTTTGACCTTTTACAGTAAGGATGAAAACACTGCAGTTATATGTTCGAGGCGTCGTATAGGTCAGCCTCATGAAAAATCTGTCTTTAGTGCCTGTAAAATCCAAAAAAAAGAAACAACAACATGGAATATTCAAAACAACAAGCGCCGTCTACTGAGGTTGGACCTACAGCCACCCTTCATCTTAACCATGAGACTACAAAAATATACACTGATCAACATTGCACGTGAAGTTACTGATAAACCTTTCATGGGTGACCTCGCAGTTCTGTGCAGTGCTATGTGCCAGCCATTGGATCCGAAGTCACAAGCTACTGGTATTTTCCTACCGTTGGAAAAACAAAACGATCGGATGAAATTTTACCCCTACGTGATAATCTAGGAGGCTCCCACGTCATTGGAGTTTACGTATAGAAGCAGAAAATGGCATCATGCCACGTTTCCCTGTGTATGGTTGTGTAAAGAAAATAAATTGAGTTTTACGTGCCAAAACCACGATCTGATTATGAGGCACGACGCATTGGAGACTCCGGAAAATTTCGACCACTTTAGCACCTTAGTTTATTTAACGTGCACCTGAACTTAGGTAAACGGATGTTTTCGCATTTCGCCCCCATCGAAATGCGGCTACTGTGGCAGGGATTCGATTCCGCGACCTCGCCCTCAACAGCCCAACACCATAACCACTAAGCAAACACGGCGGGTGTGTAAGGTTGTTTACTATGACGTTTATGCCAGTCCTGGCAAACTTTTCTTGTTGTATTTTTACAACCTCAATATTGTTTATTTGATTTATTTAACGGTAGCTTTCATCCGAAAAACAGTTAATAAATACCTAATCAGCTATACTACAGCAATAATGTTTAATGTGGAACCACACTTTGCTATTTCGAGGTATAAGATATGTTTCACGAGCATTATGAAAACACAAAACGGATTGTTGCTCCTCACATTTTACTTGATTTGTTTTCACACACGAGATAATAATAATTATTTATTTACCTACCGCCCACACTGTATCGAAGGAATTTCACAGAAGGAAGTGTGGTCGCGAGAAGCACCATTTCGGGCAACATACCAGAATCACATAATCTATTTTAATAAATTTACGTTTATACTTGTTCATGCAAAGTAACCGTGGCAAATCCGTTCTGCGGAATTTCGCGAGGTGCGATAAGGTTCCTGACAGGATAAATTGTCATCGATCCTATTGTACCTCAAATCTATGAAGAAAACCAGTTTTATATTGTCACGTAGAAGTGTCGGTTTCTAAGAGAACTTCTGCCCTTTCCTTTCATGCGACACTCATGATGGTCATCGCGAAGTTCTCAAAAAATAGGCTCCACGTCTCCCTCTGTTCTCAAACCAGGTCCGAGCAGCGTCATCCAACTAAAAATAGACATGCCGTAGCTTGTCGTCGTCGCTCTATTTGTTTCACATCGCGGTCCACTCGTATGTCTCCAGCGAGGTTTCAAGGTCTTAAGCCGATGATCCACGGAAGGTCGGTGGCGCCCGAAATTGTTGCAGCCAAATGGGGGACGCTGAGGCTGGCATTGGGGTCGCAGACTTCGATGTTGTCTTCTCGGGAAGAAGTCCGCACTCCGACAGAAGTCCTTGCTGCCTACGGCTAGCTCGCTGGTCTTTGGCGACGTTGGTGTTGTCCTCTGGTATCGGTCTTGGATTCCGGCTTTGCGGCGGCGTTCGGTGCCTTAACGCACTAGCCCCTCCACCAGATGTCAAGTAACAGTGACGGTGAAGAAAACAGTAGCAAAACTCTCAATGACGAAACGGACTTATCATTAGGCGAACCTGTGCCCTCAAAAGCAAGTTGCACTCGAAGCACAACGATAGCGGCGAACGCAGTCGGCGATCGTCGAAATCTGATCAGCGGAAGTTTCAGAGTAATCCTTGTGGACCGCTTGTCTTCAATAAAGTACTACAGAATTCACGTCGCTCATACAATCATATTTCATAAGCGTCGCTGACAGCAGGCAATGGATAGAAGCATCGGTAACGTTCGAGAAGCTTCCGATACATGCAGACGCGTCCTGCGCCGAGCGATAACGTTTAATATTTGTTAGCCGGTGAAAAGGGGTCACCGATGAAAGATTAACAGGTGAACGTGTCAATATATATCGGGTTTCCTTTGTTGTTACCTGCTACATATGGGGGGATGACAATTTTTCCATTCGCAAGCTCACTGCGCACACAAATAGTGGATGCAGGTAAAATCCTTAGGTACCATTGTCTTGGCCGTCGAAACTACATAATAAACAATGCGCATGAAAGAAAACATATCAAATGTAATAAATGACAGAAATATGTCTCAAGTTATTCACAGAGGCGAAAACATAATAATTATTGGATATATGTGGGAAATAATCAGCGGAACGGCTCCATTCCCGCGTTCTACTGTTTACGATAGTATAGTGGAAAGTGTTCATTCTAAACTACAATTCATTAATTTATCATGTTGAGCCCATATGTAAGCCAGTTCCAAGCAGCACAAATTAGGCACATATCGCACACTGTAGCAACTGGTATAAGTAATGCTTAGAATCGCCGGTGAGACGAGACGTTGCACTATAATAAGGTATGCTGTGCAGACTAAATGCACGTTTACACTGGGAAATCCAGCGTCTGCTACGACGCGTAATCCAAAAATTATGGGGGTTTTTGTGCCAAATACACGATCTGATTATGAGGCACGCTGTAGTGGGGGACTCCGGATCCGACGCGGAATCCAATTCGACCATGTGTGGTGGTTCGTGGGTCCAGGGACTCAGATACAGGAAGCAAAGTCATAGACAGGACAAACATTTATCAACGACAGACGCAAACAATTACACTTAGGAAGAGCTACAAGATACTGTACAATTTCTATATAGTGTCCACGCAGTCCACGACTCACGCGAGCTATCACAGTGCGTGTCCTTCGGCCATTTCGTAAGATGGTCACTCACAATACTGATGACGATGGCGGGGGTGTCGGCGCTTGCAGACGCAGCGTTGTTTGTACGAAGAACTCGTACAGGCGGCCAGCGCACGAGAAGGTGAACTGCTCGCGCGACAGCACGGCAGGCCCACGTGGTCAGCAACGCGGCACCGTGGCCACGACCCCAGCAGGCGGTTGTGCCGGACCCTCCCACGTGGCTCGCCCGAACTTCGCACTCCCGACCAAGGTCATCTGGTACCGCTGGGCTCGAACGCTCGTTCACCGAAGGAACAGCACCGACCCGCTCAGCCTGGTCCGCATCTCAGCTCTGGCCGGAACACAGGTTCACCGTGGAAAACGCCAGTCTCGTCCCGGCTGGTCTGTTAGCACCGGCTCGATCCGTGTTGTGCCTCAGGTCGAACCCGTACACGCCCTGGCTAGCCTGGCAGCGCTAGCTCAGCCGTTTTCGTTCCGAAGGCCCCGAGCTCCCATGCACGTTCGTCACGAGCTCGCGCATTCTCTTCTTCGTCGTGGCTTCCGTTGACTTCTTCCAACTTGCAATACTACTTTCTTACTACACTTCCCCCAACTTCAGTACGTTGTACACACATCTAACAGTTCCTGGACGTCAGACACAAGTTCCAACACAAACTAACATATTGCATGGGACAAATCATCACACCACGATCATTTAAAAAGAATAAAGCCGTGTGTGTACAACGGCAATACATCACAACTGTTCAGTAAATTCCGCGTGACTATAGTCTGCGCCGACATTGTCCACACCGGCTTAAATTCCTGTTTCTATAAGACACTCGGTGCAGACGACCTTGATGTTCCTGGAGCAGTCCTGCCCCTAAGCTTCGTGAAGACGCATCTGTGTGTAAAACAAATGGCTTGTGCACGTTTGTGTATTTCCGCACAGGCTGCGTCTTTCCTAGTGCTACGTGTGGTACGTCACCGGTATAATCCAGGTTTGTTGCAATATCAGTCGGCTGAGCTTTGATAGTACCTGTGACCATCTGTTGGCTTAGTGGCTTGCGCTCTTCATATTTCTTTAACATATTTATATGAAAGAGCGTGACCTTATTTCCAATGCTGACGAGGTAATCGAGTTCGCTACATTTCTCGATAACTGGAAATGAGCCTTTCCAAGACAGGACCAGTTTGTTCTTATCGGCTGGCAATAATACTAGCACCTGGTCACCTGGAAAGAGTTCTCGCTTCCTTGCCTTCTTGTCATAATAGCCTTTATGCAGCTTTCCCGCCTTCTCTAGTTCTTCGTGTGCAAGTGCACATGTGCGTTCCAGACGTCTCCGAAGCTCCATCATGTGGGTATATGTCGTCTTTGTCTCTTCGTCCAGGCGAGCGTTTGTCCATAGCTCCTTGAGAACAGCCATGGGCCCTCGAACATGTCGGCCATATAGTAGCTCAAATGGAGAGAACCCAGTTCTACTTTGCGGAAGCTCTCTATAGGCGAACAGTAATGGCCCAAGGTAGCGGTCCCAGCTTTTTGGACGCTCTTGACACATGCGCCCTATCATGCGTTTTAATGTGCCATTAAAGCGCTCGACCAGACCATTAGCCATCGGATGATAGGGAGTCGTAGGCAGTTGTTTCAACGACAGTAGTCGACTAAATTCTTTCATGACTGTCGACATGAAAGAAGAGCCGCGATCACTGATGATCTCCCTTGGTATGCCAACGCGGGAGAACATTTCTAGGAGGCCCTCTGCAACCTGCCTCGATTCAATTGTGGGTAGTGCAACTGCGTCAGGGTATCGCGTTGCAAAATCTACCATAGTCAGTATATAACGATTCCCTTTGTCAGAGGTTGGGGACAATGGACCGATGATATCGATACCAACTCTCTTGAATGGTATGTCGATGATAGGCATGGTGCCCAAGGGAGCGCGTCCCACCAGGTGACGAGGAACCGTCCCTTGGCATACGTCACAAGACTTCACGAACCGCTTTGTGTCGGACTGGACACCGGGCCAGTAGAAGTCTCCGGTTACCCTGCTTACTGTTTTCGTGATGCCCTGGTGACCGGCTAGGATGCCTTCATGTGCTAATTTCAGCACTATTTCTCGCAGTTGTTGTGGCGCCACGAGGTGCTCCAGTTCCTTCTGACAAGGCAATTTGTGTTTCCGGAATAGCATCCCGTCACGAAGGAAGAACACCGTTTCCCGATAGTTCGACACGATTTTCTTGCCAACAGCCTCGAAACAATTTCGGAGCGTTCCATCGTCCGCCTGATATTTTTTAAGCGCCTTGCTTCCTACAAGGAAAGCAGGTAGTGACATCACAGGTAAGGTTGTGTCTTCCACGTCCTTTGTGCCCGCTGCCCCTCCGTATGTTATCTCTGGTTCGGCAATCGTTTTTAACGCATCATCTTGTAGCAACTCCTTGGGTTTTGCTTGGGTCGTGGTGTGAACACCGGATACTCTCTGCGCCTCGTTATCACGATCATATTTCATGCAGTTATTTCTCTGTCCTTGCTCGATCTTCATGCGAGCATTGAAGTGAAGTTGCGGCTCATCGAGAGGTAACGTATCCGGTAATGCCGCGCCTTTGATGTTTTCCAAAATCACGTCATACATTGGGTCTTCCATGCATTTCACAAGTGCCTCACCTACAAAAAACGGGCTCCGTAAAAAGACTTTGGCTCCCGGGAGGTACCGCACACTATGATCCAGTAAATACACTGGGCTTGTTGTTCCAGTAAATTTCTCCTTAGGAACTAAGGCTTGTCGCACGACAACCGTATTACAGCCGGTGTCCCGTAGCACTCTAACTGGGCTATTTTCCAGAAACCCTTTGGCAACGGGCAAGTTCCCGTTTCCACCAGCTGTAACACCTCGGCCCACCGTAGTGTTCACAACGGGAATCTTCTCTCCATCTTGTGGAACTACGTAACCCTCGTTGTCTGTTGAGCTTGCATCTGTTTTGTCTACAGAGACCATACATGATGCTTCCTTCTTGTCTACTCTTCCGGTAGATGACTTATCACGGCTTCGAGGCAACGTGTCATTTCGGTCATGCACTGGAAAACCTCTTCGGGTCTGCGACCAGCAGTCAGCTGCTCTATGACCTTTCTTGTCACACAACAAACAACGGCTAGTGGTCTTCTCTGTTTTCCTGGCCGGCTCCGCCTTCCACATTGATGGCCCTGTTTATTGGGAATACGTTCTTGGTTACCGAGGTTCGAGAGCGCCTGCGCTTCCATAAAGCTGTCAGCGGTCTCACACAGCGAACTCAGCGTCTTGCAGTTTCTTTCCTTGAGAAATATTCTGAGTGCTGGAGAACAGCCTTTCATAAACTGCTCGCTTATTATTAATTCTCTCAAGCTAGAATAGCTTTTCTCGGTCTTGTCCATTTCTAGCCAATGGTCAAAATAGCCGGAAAGTCTAGCAGCAAACTGCAGGCCTGACTCGTTGTCATCTGGCTTGGCTTGCCGAAATTTCTCCCGATAACCTTCCGCGGTGTACCGGAACCGCTGCAGTAACGCCGCTCTTAGCTGGTCATAATTCAGCGCAGCTGTCGGATCTAACCGGCCTATCACGGTTAGTGCCTCTCCGGTCATGCATAAGCGCAGCTCGCTGACGGCCAACAGGCTTGCCGAATAACTTGCGGAGCTTTTGCTTGCATTGCTCCCAGCTAGTCAATTCTTCATCGTGGTTTCTAAACCAGACCCGTGCCGTGCCTTGCAGGTAGAAAATTATGTTTGCCACTTGTTATGGGCGCTGACAAGCTCGTACATGTGGAGCCACTCATCGACGTCAAGGTTGTCGGTCCCGGAAAACGTACCTGGGTCGCAGGGCTGGGACAAGATGACTGTCGGCGTTGGGGTAGCGGTTGCTCCTGTCGGCATGGCGGCTATCCCAGCACCGGCTCCAGCGGTCGTCATGTTGTTAGTGGCCAGGCTACGTCCGCTGCGGAGCTCCGTCGTGCACAGTAGAACCCAGCACTTCCACCAAATATGTGACGGAAGGAAAAAGCAAGACGGGAAAATATATTTACAATACTTACACGATTGACAATGATTGACACCACCAGTCAGTCACTGAAGCGTCGTCTTATTCAGCCCCCCAGCTCGTGTTCCTCTTCCTCGTCATGTAGCAATATTGTGCAGAGCCGTGTAACAATATATATATATATATATATATATATATATATATATATACATAATGTAGTGAAGAAGAATGCCCGGCGCTGCAGCACCATCGCCAGTCATCCGGGAAGCGCGAGCTCGGGTTTGCCTGAGCTGCTCTGGTTGAGACACGCTGCGAACGATGCCTGCTGCTCTCTTGTCCTGTGTTCGCATTATATCTTGGTGGAGGTGTTGCGGTTTCCCCCTAACCTGGAATTACGCACCCCAACTCTGCCGTCCGTCACGCCTGATGACCCCAGCCCGACATCCCCACCGGTTACTCCAGCCATCGTATGTGCCGGTGCCCAGCGTCAGCGGGATCCTGACATCTTCAGCGGCACCGATGAGAAAGATGTTGAAGATTGCCTAGAATCGTATGAACGCACCAGCAACACTAACAAATGGGACGACACCCTCAGGCTCAACAACGCGATGTTCTACCTCTCGGCCGTCGCCAAGCTGTCGTTTAGAAACCATGAAGCCGATCTCCGCACGTGGCTCGCTTCAAAACCAGCATCGCAGAAGTTTTCAGCCACCCTGGCATCCGCAAGCTTTGCGCTGAACAACGCCTACGCAGCTGATCCCAGCAAACTAGTGAAACGTTTACCAGCTACATAAAGGACATCGTCGACCTCTGTCAGCGTGTCAATCCGACGACGGCGGAGGTGGACAAGGTACGTCACATCATGAAGGGCATTTCTGACGATGCCTATCATGTGCTGCTGTCAGAAAGCCCTGACACTGTTTCTCAGGTCATTGAGCTTTGCGAAAGTTTCGACGAGCTCTGCAGGCAGCGTCTTCTCACACGGCGCCCACCTGTGTCCGATGAAAGGCTCGCGAGCGTGGCCGCGGCTCCTGACATGGACTACCTGCTTTGCCAGATAAAAGAGTTCGTCCATGCTGAGGTCGCTCGTCAGCTTCCGCTGCTGTCTTCAGCCACGTCACCACTCTCGCCTTTACCGGCCAACCTTCGCCACGTCATCCAATAGCAAGTTTGCGCAGCTCTCCCTACTGCCGGCGAGACTCCGGCGGTGCCGACTCCCGTTGCTTTCCGGGTTGACTGCATCTCTCAGCTATGCCGAGGCTCTCGCACGGCCACCACCTCAGACCTTTGCGCCATTCCCATCAGCCGTGCTATGGGAATGCTAATTCATGCTACATTCACCTTATTCCCGTCCCCGTGCCATACTCATAAAAAAACAATCCGCCTTTACGATAAAGGCAATTCAACACCGATCTGTTCAAGAAAACTGGCCTTTTTTCAGGAAAAAGTGGCACTTCGAACTGCAAAGTACGTACCAACATTATCGATTCATGCTAACCGCCGTAAACCATGGTTCACAAAAAATCTGAAAAAACTCGAGAATAAGAAAAAGCGCCTTTTTCGACAAGCTAAGCAAAACCCGAACGATCACTCGTGCAACAAGTACTACGAAGCAGAACGCACTTATCTATCAGCAATCCGCTCACGCAAATACACTTTCTTTCATTTCGACCTGGCTAACATGATAAGCGAAAACCCAAAGAAATTTTGGCAAATCATTAACCCGCTGCCATCACGCACTATCTCCTTCCCGAGAGAGCAGGGCGAAATTTTATCAGACTCTGACATTGCTAACACTTTTAATGCAGCCTTTTCTTCAGTGTTCACTAAAGAACCCGACACTCCCTTACCTACATTTATTGCGCCGTCTCTACCTACAATGCCGGCTATCACTTTCTCGATACATGGAATTTCAAATATAATAGATAATATTAAACTTTCGTCATCCGCAGGTCTCGACGAAATCACATCGAAATTTAAAAAAAAACACCAAGTTCATCTCTGCGGCATGCCTAACATTGTTGTTTTCACTGTCACTGTCTTCTGGAAACCTTCCGAAAGAGTGGAACATGAGCAAGGTCGTTCCAGTCTACAAATCGGGCAATAAAAATGTGCCTTTGAATTACCGCCCCATTTCCATCACATCGGTGCCCTGTAAGATCATGGAACATGTCATATACACCCATATAATTAACTTCCTTGATACTAACAATTTCTTTGACCAATCCCAGCACGGATTCCGCAAGGGACTAACTTGCGAAACACAATTGGCTATTTTTCTTCACGATCTACACTCAAGTCTCGATATTAACATACAAACTGACGCAATTTTCCTTGACTTCGCAAAAGCATTCGACAAAGTAGCACACCAACGACTGCTCCTAAAACTTTCTCGGTTAAATCTACATCCTACAGTTTTAACATGGATCGAACAATTCCTTACTAATCGCATGCAGTCGGTGTACATCAATAACAATACTTCTGAGCCCCTACCCGTAACGTCAGGCGTCCCCCAGGGCTCTGTATTAGGCCCCCTCCTATTTTTAATATACATTAATGATCTACCATTACACGTATCATGCAAAATCTGCATGTACGCTGATGATTGTGTCATTTACCGCTCTGTTACTAATAATAATGATCAAATCGCCCTTCAGGAAGACACAACATTCACAATTGGTGTCAACGTTGGTTAATGGTCTAAACCCTACCAAATGTAAAGCAATGTCGTTTTCTCGCCGTTCTAACCCTTTGGTATTTCAGTACGAAATCACTAACGAACAAATTGAGTTTGTAAAGAATTATAAGTACATGGGTGTTACCGTCTCAAACGATCTGGACTGGTGTCTGCATGTGACTAACGTTATCTCTTCAGCTAACAAATCACTTGGGTTCCTACGACGTCACTTAAAAAACGCACCGCAGCATGTGAAATTATTAACTTATAAGACACTAATACGACCCAAACTGGAGTACGCATCAGCCATTTGGAGCCCTCGCCAGCCTTTCCTCATTACCGCTCTTGAGGCACTTCAGAATCGGGTCATCTGGTTCATTCACTCCGCCTTTTCATACGATGTCAGTGTAACTTCGTTAAAAGCGGAATAGGGCATACAAAGCCTTTCCCACCGCCATTTAATTGCTAGCTTATCATTATTTCACAAATTCTACCACAGCGTACTCAATCGTGCACCATATATCTTGCCACCGTCACGCATATCCGATCGCATAGGACATTCCTTAAACGTAGCTCGTCCATGTGCGCATACTATCACTTTTGCATCTTTTTTTCCTCGAACAGCCAAAGACTGGAACGGCCTTGCGCACAATATAGTTTCTATACTCTGCTCATCTGCCTTCATAGAAGAAATTGCCTCGCATTATGCCTTGTAACATTTTTTATTCTTTGTATCTCATATTTTGTAACCCACCCCTTATGTAATACCCCGAACAGGGGTCTTTAAGGAAATAAAGTGAAAGTGAAAGTGAAAGCCGTGCCACTTCGTCCAGCTCCTCACTTCGTTCAGCCGCGGTACCCACAAAGCAGTGGACAATGGCGCACTCCTGACAACCGCCCAATATGTTTTGCGTGTGGTCTACCTGGCCACATTGAACGATTTTGCCGTCGCCGCCCAACATCCTACTGACGTAGCTTCAACACCGAGCCATACATTTCACCATACCCGTCGTCTTCCGCGCCTCAGAACCCTGGCCAGATTTCTTCTTACTCGGACCACCACCCTCTTGTTGACCGCCGGTCTCCATCGCCCCGACGTCGCTCGCTTTCGCCGATGTGTCATCGTCCTTCTACGCCGGACCGGGAAAACTAATCGCCGCAGTTCCAGAGGCGAGAACTGCGTCACCCACGAACGGACCAAGGCCTCTCCCTGCTCCGACTATTGTTATTGATGTATATGTGGATGGCGTCACGGCACTCGCCCTCGTTGACACTGGTGCCGCAGCTTTAGTTATTTGTACCAAGCTTTGCCGTTTGCTCAGGAAAGTTACGACGCCACTGTCAAACGTATCCCTTTCTACTGCCAGCGCAGACCGCATCACGCCTGCAGCTGCGTGTACTGCTCGTGTTGTGATCAACAGCCTCCTCTACATCGTCTAATTTTTGGTGCTGTGTGCTTGTTCCCACAACCTTATTGTGGGCAGCGACTTTCTTTCCGCTAATAAGACTGTCATCGCCTGTTCTCGTGCTGAAGTGGAATTTCAAACGCTGTGCTACGCCCCGCTCCTTCACGCTCGTGAACCTGAAGATAAAGTTTTTGTTGCCGAAGACGTTACAATTCCACCGCACTCTTTTGCCCTTGCCACAGTGTCATGCAACATTGTTGCTGATGCCAGCGCACTTTTTACGCCATCCGCCATTTGTGCTCATCGCAAATGTTCCCCGCTGCCTTTCGCTGTTTTGGACGTTCATGCAGGCGTCAGTAGACTGCTCGTCTCCAACCGATTGTCCTGTCCTGTCACTTTGCTTCGTGGGAAGTGCGTTGGTCGCGTCCAGTGTGTCGACCCTGCTACCGTCATTGACATGCTAACTGGTTCCATCGCCACTCATGATGTCGCTGGAGTGACCTGTAACCCCGCGCAGGAGCCGACTCGGCCCGATTTTCTACATATCTCCATCGCCGACACGCTGACTGTTTCCCAACGCGCCCAGATTCTACGCTTTCACGACAAGTTCCGTTCGTGTTTCGACTGCCAGCATGTTCTCTTGGGCCGCACGTCAACTGTTTGTCATCGCATCGACACGGGTACCAGTGCGCCACTGCGACAAAGACCATATCGTGTATCCGCGACAGAGCTCCACGTCATCGACGACCAAGTAGCTAACATGCTGAAGCGCGGCGTCATTCAGCCTTCGGATAGCCCCTGGGCATCTCCGGTTGTTCTTGTAAAGAAGAAGGACGGATCTATTCGATTCGGTGTCGATTACCGTCGTCTTAACAAAATAACTCGTAAAGATGTTTACCCTCTTCCGAGAATTGACGACGCCCTTGACTGTCTCCAAGGCGTGAAGTTCTCTTCTATCGACTTACGTAGCGGCTATTGGCAAGTCCCCTTGGCACCCGAAGACCAACCCAAAATGGCCTTTGTAACACCAGATGGCCTATATATCATGAGAAGCCAACAAACAATGACACCAGGAACAACCCAGAAAGCGGATGGGAAAACGGCTCCGCGGTAGCTCAATGGTGAGAGCATCGCACGCGTAATGCGAAGACGTGGGTTCGTTCCCCACCTGCGAACAGTTGTTTTTTCATCCGTTTTCATTTCCATTAATCTATCATTTCTTTAATTTAATCAGTAAGCACAAGTAATTTCCCCTATGCTGTTCCTGGTGTCATTGTTTGTTGGCATCTCATGATATGATTCATAAAAATCGGGCCCCTCGGTTCCCTTTCTTCTCGTTCAGATGGCCTATATGAATTTCGTGTCATGCCTTTTGGGCTTTCCAGCGCCCCACCAACATTTGAGCGTATGATGGACAACCTTTTGCGCGGTCTCAAGTGGAAAACGTGTCTGTGCTACTTGGATGATGTGGTTATTTTTTCGCCCGACTTTCCCACCCATCTCTGTAGGATGGAGGAAGTGTTACAGTGCCTAACCACCACCGGTGTTGAGCTAAATCTGAAGAAATGCCACTTTGGCGCAAGTCAGCTCACCATCCTTGGCCATGTCGTATCTAAACACGGTATTCTTCCTGAAGCCGCCAGGCTCCGTGCAGTTGCTGATTTTCCAAAATCTTCCTCCGTAAGAGAACTTCGCAGCTTCCTTTGCCTTTGTTCTTACTTTCGCCGCTTCATTCGGAATTTTGCGTCCATCACCGCTCCCTTGAATCAGCTTCTACGGAGCGACTTGAACAATTACGCCTGGTCCCCGGCTTGTGACGATGCCTTCGAAGAGTTGCGTAGTCTATAAACATCGCCATCTATACTGCGTCACTTCGACCCGACTGCTCCGACCGAAGTACACACCGACGCCAGCGCTGTTAGCTCGGCGCTGTGCTCGCGCAGCGCAAATCTGGAGTCGACGAGTACGTCGTTGCATACGCAAGCCGCACCCTCATCAAAGCAGAGACGAATTATTCTGTTATGGAGAAGGAATGTTTGGCCATAATCTGGGCACTTGGTAAATTTCGACCCTACCCCTGTGGCCGCCCCTTTGATGTAATTACACACCACCATGCACTTTGTTGGCTGTCCACGTTGAAGGACCCCTCAGGTCGATTAGCTCGCTGGGCTTTGGGGTTGCAAGATTTCGACGTGCGCGTTGTCTACAGGTCTGGCCACCGCCACACCGACGCCGACGTGCTTTCCCGTTCGCCCGTGTTAACCGAAAGCGATGCCTGCCTCTCTGCCGTTGACCAAGTACTTTCCTTCCCAGCAGGCTGCGACATGGCTTCGGAGCAACGCAAGGATGCCTGGATTAGTGCTCTTATCCGCTTCCTTTCAAACCCGTCAACTGTTCCTCCACCTTCTCGAGCTTCGCGCCGTCAAGCTTCTCAATTCGAAATGCAGGATGGACTTATCTATCGCCGGAATTACGACTCTGACGCCCGCAAGTGGTTGCTCGTCATCGCTCTACATCTTCGTGGTGAGATATGTTCTGCCTTCTACACTGACCCACAGTGTGCACATGCGGGTGTCTTCAAGACGTACACCGGCTTCGCTCCAGGTTTTATTGGCGTGACATGTACACCTTTGTGTGCAAGTACATTCGGTCGTTCCCTCAATGCCAACGCCGCAAGGTTCCTGCTCAGCATGTCTCTGGTCCACTCCAGCAAATCCCGTGTCCTGCTAGGCCCTTTGATTGCATTGGGATTGACCTGTATGGACCCCTGCCGAGCACGGTTTCCGGAAACCACTGCATAATCGTCTTCATCGACCACTTGACGCGATGTGCAGAAACAGCCGCTCTGCATGCTACCACAGACCGTGATATAGCATCCTTCCTACTGAAAAACGTTATTCTCCGTCATGGTGCACCTCGCGAACTTTTGAGCCATAGAGGACGTGTGTTGCTCTCCAAAGTTGTAAACGCGCTCCTTGCTGAATGTGGCATCGTTCATCGCACCATCACCGCCTACCATCCTCAAACTAATGGGCTGACGGAAAGATTTAACCGCACCCTTGGCGACATGCTCTCAAAATACGTCGCCTCTGATCACACTGATTGGGACCTGATTCTGCCATTCATCACGTTCGCCTACAACACTGCATGGCTGCGAACCTTCGATTACCCTCGACACCATTCTTCCGTACAGACCCGATTCATTAGAATGTACGCCTCTTTCTGAAGTTGCCCGCCACGCCGAGGTATGCCGCCAACTCGCCCGTTCCTTTATTGCCGTCGACCAATGGCAACAAAAATCTCGACGTGACGATGATCAACCGCATTGTCACTTTCTTCCTGACTCCCTTGTGTGGCTTTGGGTTCCCGCCGTTCCTGCTGGCCTCTCATCCAAGCTTGTATCCAAATATCAAGGACCCTACCGTGTTGTAGCGCAGACATCGCCTGTGAACTATCTTGTCGAGCCTATCACGCCACCTACGGACCAACGCTGTCGTGGTCGTGAAGCCATCCACATACAACGTCTGAAGACGTATTACGACCCAATGATTCTTTGTTCCCCATGAGTCGCCAGGATGGCTCCTTTTCCGGTGGGGCGCGATTGTAGTCAAGTGGAATGCCCGGCGCTGCAGCCCCATCGCCAGTCATCCGGGAAGCGTGAGCTCGGGATTGCCTGAGCCTGCTGCTCTCTTGTCCTGTGTTTGAATTAGAATATATATATAATGTGTGTGTGTGTTTTGCGGGCATAGAGTAGAGCCTGACGGCGGCAAAAAATATCGTCGAGAGCTAGTGGAGCTATACTAACCCAGGTTCAACCAAATTAGGCAGGCCCAGTAAGCTTCAACAAAGTCACTCCCTCACCAGAACAGGCATTGGCCTCCCTGGTGCAGTATTCGGCCACTACCTCCCTCATGAATCCAACAATTAATCCATGACCCTCAGTTCCCAGCGGCTGCGAAGCACCTGACCAAGGCGGCGGTCAGACCTGCAACGCGGCAGATGGTGCTAAGAATCTCCGGGTCCGGACAGGCCGCCACTGGAAACTGAACCTGGCAACATTCAACACGCGCACCCTATCGTGTGAGGCTAGCTTAGCAGGGCTATTTAAAGAATTATCAGGTATTGCCTGGGATATCATTGGTCTTAGTGAGGTTAGGAGAACTGGTGAGGCTGATACAGTGCTGACTAAAGGCCACATTCTCTGCTACAGAGGTCTTCCAGATAAGAGAGAATTCGGAGTAGGATTTCTAGTCCATAAAGACATAACAGGTAACATTGATGAATTCTACAGCATTAACGAGCGGGCCGCAGTAGTAATAAAGCTGAATAGGAGGCATAGAATGAAGGTAGTACAAGCATATGCCCCACTCTCCAGTGACGACGATGAAGAAATAGAACAGTTCTAAGAAGATGTTCAATTAGCAGTGAGAAAGGTGAAAGTGCAGCATACTGTATTCTTGGGAGACTTCCATGCCGAATTGGGGAAAAAGCAGGCTGGTGAGCAAGCACTTGGCAGCTACGGCATCGGTTCTAGGAACACTAGAGGAGAGATGTTAGTAGAATTTGCGGAAAGGAATAGGCGCCTAATAATGAATACCTTCGTCGAGAAGCGCAAAAACAGGAAGTGCACGTGGAGAAGCCTTAATGGAGAAACAAGGAATGAAATAGATTTCATACTCTCTGCGGATATCAGCATAGTGCAGTATGTAGAAAATGTTAGGTAGGGTAAAGTGCAGTGACCATAGGGTAGTAAGGTCTAGGATTCTCTCAATGTGAAGAGAGAAAGAATAAAGTTAGTCAAGAAGAACAGGCCAACCTAGATGCAGTAAGGGTAAAAACAGACCAATTCAGGCTGGTTCTCGCAAACAAATATGCACCTTTAGAACAGGAAGATGACACCATAGAGGTAATGAATGAAACCGCAACTATGCTTATCTCAGAAGCAGCAATTGAAGTGGGAGGTAAGGCACCAAGGCAACCAGTAGGTAAGCTCTCGCAAGTAACAAAGGACCTAATAAAGAAACGGCAAAACATGAAAGGGTCAAACTCGAGAGGTGAGATAGAATTCTCTGAACTGCCGAAACGGATCAATAAAATGAAAGTAAGGGATATCTGAAATTATAAGGTGGAAAAGATTGAGGAAGCAGTAAAATATGGATGCAGCATGAAATCAGTGAAAAGATAACTTGGCATAGGACAAGGCAAAATGTGTGCACTGAAAGATAAGCCAGGTAATATCATCAGCGATTTCAATGGCACAGAAAAAAAACAGCGGAAAAATTCTATACTGACCTGTACAGTGCCCTGAGCAGCCAAGCTAATTTTATTCGAAGTAGTGATGAGCGGCATACAGAGCTCCTTTTATAACTAGGGATGAAGTAAGAAAGACCTTGCAAGACCTGACCAGGATAAAAGCTGCTGGAGAATAGGGCATAACAGTCGATTTAATAAGAGATGGAGGAGGTATCATGCCTGAAAACTTTGCGGCCCTTTATACGCAATGCTTCACGACTTCAAGTGTACCAGAAAGCTGGAAGAACGCCGACATTAAACTCATTCATAAGAAGGGAGACGTTAAAGAATTAAATAATTATAGACCCATTAGCTTGCTTTCGGTATTGTGTAAAATATTCACCAAGATAATTCCCAATAAAATCAGGGAAACATTTGACTTCAGCCAACCAAGAGAAGAGGCTGCCTTCAGGAAGGTATATTCTACAATGTATTACCCATGTCATAAATCAGGTAATAGAGAAATCTGCGTAGTACAATCAACCTCTCTATATGGCATTTGATTTAGTAGAGATACGAGCAGTCATAGACGTATTGCGTAATAAAGGAATACAGGGGGCGTACATTAATATAATGTTAAACATCTACAATGCTTACGCAGCAACTTTGGTTCTCCACAAGAAAAGTAGAAAGATACCTATCAAGAAAGGGGTCAGGCAAGGAGACAAAATCTTTCCAATGTTATTCACTGCATGCTTAGAAGAAGTATTCAAACTCTTAGACTGGGAAGGCTTAGGAGTAAGGATCAACGGCGAATACCTCAGCAACCTCCAATTTCCAGACGACATTGTCCTATTCAGCAAGTACAGGGACGAATTACAGGAAAGGATTCAGGGCCTTTACCGAGAAAGTGTAAGAGTGGGGTTGAAGATTACTATGCAAAAGACAAAAATTATGTTCAATAGCCTGGTAAGGGAACAAGAATCAGGATCGCCAGTCAGGCTCTAGAGTCTGTAAAGTGGTACGTTTATCTAGGTGAATTACTCACAGGGGATCCTGATCATGAGAAAGAGATTTACACAAGAATAAAATTGGGTTGGAGCACATACGGCAGGCATGGCCAAATCATGAGTGGGAGCTTAGCCACTGTCGCTGAAAAGAAAAGTGTGCAATCATTGCATTCTACCGGTGTTAACATATGGGGCAGAAACTTGGAGGTTAACAAAGAAGCTCAAGAACAAGTTAAGAACCGCACAAAGAGCGATAGAAAGGAAAATGTTAGGCCTAATGTTAAGAGAGAGGAAGAGAGTGGTGTGGATCAGAGAACAAAGGGGGTAACCGATATTCTAGTTGACATTAAGCAGAAGAAATGGAGCTGGGCAGGCTATGTAATGCGTAGGGTGGAAAACTGGTAGACCATTAGAGTTACAGAATGGATACCAAGGCAAGGGAAGCCCAGTCGAGGACGGCAGAAGACCAGGTGGTGTAATGAAGTTTGGCAATATGCAGGCGCAAGTTGGAATCACCTAGCGCAAAACAGGGGTAAGTGGAGATCACAGGGAGACGCCTTTGTCCTGCAGTGGACATGAATAGGCTAATAACATATATATTGCGAGACGTCGACCGATGCGATGCCTTTAGTTCCGAGCAGTCGCCCGAGGCAGAGACGAAGCACCCCACAAGAAAACAGATGATGATGACTCTTATGCACAGATGACGACGACGATATGTGCAAAATGCACTCACAATATATATATATATATATATATATATATATATATAGTCACGGGATGTTCTTGCAAGTCCACAGGACGTCTGACTGAAGTACAAGAAGACGGAGCAGTCTCAGCTGGACACTGATCGAGCGCGCACTCCTAGTTCGTCGACTTCCTCTTTCACACTTTACCGTGCCAGTACCGATAATCTCCAGTACAATCACCCCCCGCACAGAAAGAAGCCATCCTGGCGACCTAGGGAAAAGACAGCATCGGCGGGTCGTAACACGGTTTAAGCCGTGCTACATGAACTATTTCGCGCCCTCGGCAACGGCGATCAGAAGACGGCGCGAGCGGCTCGATGACATAGTTCACAGGTGATGCTTGCTGCAGTACGCGGTAGGGACCGTGGTAGTTGGACAAAAACTTAGTGGATTGGCCGGGGGAAGTAGCCGGGACCCGAAGCCAAACAAGCATTCCGGGAGAATAGCGGGCACTAGGAGCGGATGCGTCATGGCGTGATTTTTGGCGCCACTGATCTTGGGTGGTGAACGAGCGGGCTAGTTGGCGACATTCCTCAGCATAAGCAGCTGCTTCTGAAACAGGTGTCACTTCAGAAGCGTCAGGACGGTAGGTGAGAATGGTGTCCAAGAGGCAGGAAGGTTCTCGGCCATAGAGAAGAAAGAAAGGAGAGAAGCCGGTGGTAGTTTGCCGGGCAGAGTTATAGGCGTAAGTGACAAAAGGAAGAACCCGGTCCCAATTGGAGTGATCGCCAGACACGTACATGGCAAGCATGTCGCCAAGCGTACGATTGAAACGTTCCGTCATGCCGTTAGTTTGTGGATGGTAGGCGGAAGCGGTGCGATGAACGATGTTGCACTCCTTTAGCAGGGCCGCGATGACATTGGAGAGAAAGACGCGCCCACGGTCACTTAATAATTCACGTGGAGCACCGTGTCGCAGAATGAGGTGGCGAAGAAGGAAGCAAGCGACGTCTTTCGCGGTGGACGCTGGCAGTGCAGATGTTTCGGCGTACCGTGTGAGGTGGTCTACGGCAACAATGATCCACCGGTTACCGTCCGGAGTGCTTGGAAGGGGGCCGTAAAGATCAATTCCAACACGGTCGAATGGTCGAGCAGGGCAGGGTAAAGGTTGCAGGGGACCTGCAGAACTCTGAGGAGGGGTCTTGCGGCGTTGACACGTTGCACATGAACGGACGTACTGGCGAACGAATCTGTACATGCCTCGCCAGTAGAATCGAAGACGAAGACGGGAATACGTTTTGAAGACGCCGGCGTGGCCACATTGGGGGTCATCGTGGAAAGCGGCGCAGATGTGTGAGCGCAGGTGACTGGGGATAACGAGCAGCCATCGACGGCCGTCGGTGAGGTAATTCCGTCGATACAAAAGGTCGTCGCGGATGGCAAAGTGGTGTGCTTGACGACGCACGGCGCGTGAGAGAGTCGCAGGTGAGCGGTGAGACAGGAAGTCCAGCAGTAGAGAGATCCAGGGATCTTTACGCTGCTCGGCCGGCATGTCGTTGAAGCTAAGAGCTGACAAATCGCAGGTGGGAGGTAAGGAGCAAACTGAGGCAGGAGGTAGCGGAGAACGGGATAGGGCGTCGGCATCTGAATGTTTGCGTCCAGAGCGATAAATGACACGTATGTCATACTCTTGAAGCCGTAAGGCCCAACGAGCGAGGCGGCCACTGGGATCTTTCAAGGACAATAACCAGCATAAGGCATGGTGATCAGTGACAACGTCAAACTGACGGCCGTAAAGATAAGTACGAAATTTGCTGATTGCCCAAACAATCGCCAAACATTCTTTTTCCGTCACAGAATAGTTGGATTCTGCCTTCGTTAGGGTGCGGCTGGCATATGCGACAACGTACTCGTCAAAGCCATCTTTGCGTTGGGCGAGAATGGCGCCAAGTCCGACACCGCTAGCATCCGTATGTATCTCAGTAGGCGCATTGGGGTCGAAGTGGCGCAGTACTGGAGGGGACGTGAGGAGCCGGCGGAGCCTCATAAATGATTCGTCACACTCCGAGTTCCAAGCCGACAGGTCTGACGAGCGATTAAGAAGCTGCGTCAAGGGAGCGATGATCGAGGCAAAATTACGAATGAAACGCCGGAAATAGGAAGACAAACCGATGAAGCTCCGTAGTTCCTTTAAAGTGGTGGGCTTGGGGTACTCAGCAACGGCGCGAAGTTTGGCAGGATCAGGCAGAATTCCCTCTTTGGAGACGACGTGGCCTAGGATCGTAAGCTTACGGGCACCAAAATGACATTTTTTCAAATTAAGTTGCAACCCAGCTGACGTGAGACAGGCAAGAACTTGCTCAAGGCGGGCGAGATGCGTATCGAAATCGGTAGAAAAGACCACAATGTCGTCTAAGTAGCAAAGGCATGTGTGCCATTTAAGACCCCTGAGAATAGCGTCCATCATTCTCTCGAAAGTTGCAGGCGCGTTGCAAAGGCCGAAAGGCATTACATTGAACTCGTATAATCCATCAGGAGTTACAAAAGCCGTTTTTGGGCGGTCGGCTTCAGCCATCGGCACTTGCCAGTACCCGGAGCGCAGATCCAGTGAAGAGAAGAACTCAGCTCCCTGGAGGCAATCCAGGGCGTCGTCGATGCGTGGTAGGGGATAAACATCCTTGCGGGTAATCTTGTTGAGTCGGCGGTAATCGACGCAAAACCTGATTGAGCCATCCTTTTTCCGCACCAGCACGACCGGAGACGCCCAAGGACTGTGGGAGGGCTGGATCACACCTCGTTTCAGCATGTCGTCAACGTGTTCGTCAATGACACGGCGTTCGGCTGCGGAAACACGGTATGGACGTTGGCGCAGCGGAGCATGGTGACCGGTGTCAATACGGTGAACAACCGCTGTCGTGCACCCCAAGGAAGGTTGGCCGAGGTCGAAAGAAGCACGAAAACGTTCAAGAAGTTCAACAACTTCACTGCGTTGTGTGGGCGCAAGCGCGTCGTCGATGGTATGCAAGAAAGCATCGGGGAAACGCGAGGCTGGTGCGGTAGCAGAAGTGATGGCACCGATAGGCAGAGGCGACCTATCGGAAGATAGGTCAAATGGACTAATGACGTCAACAGTGTCTAGACGCCCCACACATTCACCGTGTAAGAGAGTTGAAGGACATGGAAATGGATTGCACGCATAAATGGCAGCGGAACCATCGGTGAGTGTGACGACTGCAAATGGGAGTAGAAGATTCCGTCGACGCGCACAATCTTCAGATGGTGTAAAAAGAGCTGTCGCGGCGGGGGCAGAGTCACAAGAGACGGGCACCAAGGCGGCAGAAAAAGAAGCGATAATGACGTCAGCGGTGACGATCACTTTAGAAGAACGGTTCGGGAGGTCGACGGTAGTGTCACGGAACGGAGACAAAGCCAGTTGCGAGCGAGCGCAGTCGACAACAGCATGATGTGCGGAAAGGAAGTCCCAACCCAGAATAACGTCATGCGAAGCACGGCATAGGACGACGAATTCTACAAAATATAGTTCATCCTGAATCATAACACGAGCCGTACATGCGGCCGAAGGCTTGACTTGCTGCGAGCTTGCCGTGTATATATATATATATATATATAATATATATATATATATATATATATATATATATATATATGGGCACTTGTTTATCCTGCACTGGTGACCGCTTTTCACCGGCTAAAAAATCGTAAGCGGTATCAGTCCACGCGGGACGCCCTTGCATGTATCGGAAGTTTCTCGAACGTTATCGATGCTTCTATCCGTTGGCAGTTGTCACCGACGCTTATGTGATAGTATGAGCGACGCGAACTGTCTAGTACTTTCTGGAAGACACGGGAGCACCAGGGATTACTCCTACTCCCGGGTGCTATTTTGTAGGACTTTTGCGAATGCCTTTTGAAGTCATGACTCGGCTGCCATTGGTTGAAAATGACCGGGCCGCGCCCATTTTGTCTGTCAATCACGCGACGTCAGAACCCGCCAAAACCCGCTACGTCAAAATGACGTTGACGCACTCATTATGCGGCGCAAAAGTCATAATTTTTAGCACCGCCCGAGGTACGGTCGTTTCAGAACCCATAAAAAATGGCTGCGCTCTGCGGTGGCTCTTTTCCGTCGTCTCCGTGGACACAGAGAGTCAGACGACGCGTTCGACATGCCGGATTACCATTTTCGATGGCATTTTCCCCTCTCGAAGGAAACGGTGGAGTTGTGCGAGCAACTCGCGGATGGTCTAGAAGCGGAGCGAGCGACGGGACTGTCGGTGGAGCGTAAGTTGATGTGCGCGCTGCGCTTCTTTGCCACCGGGAGCAAGCGGTCCGTAGGGAGCGAGGAGACGATCGGGACGAGATGATGGTGTTGCAGCCGACCGGGAGCGAGTACGTGCGACGCGTGGCAGAGGCTGTCGTAAACGCAGAGGTCCGCAACAAGTGTGACAATTTGCGAAGACGTCCGAAGAAAAGGCAGCCGTGAAGGAGGGTATCCTTCAGCGCGGACCTATTCCCGGCGTGATCGGATGCATGGATGGTAGCTACCCGGGATCAGATCATGGCTCATTCGTCTGGCGGACGACATGGCTGCGCCGGCAGTTCCAGGCGGGGCGCATCGCGATTCCCGGTGAATACCTCATTGGTAAGACAGATCATTTTTCTCCTAATCGCGCTTCATTAGCGAATAGAACACCATGTCGACCCCAACACAAGCTTTTAACTAAATAACATGCACACGAGTAAGTGCCTGCCTAAAGAAGAAAAAATATCTGAGCAATTATAGCTAGCTGTGACAATTTTAACAGTGTTATTAAGTTACGAGCATGCTACAAAGTACCTGCCAGGAGCAAAAGAAAGCAACACGTATTAGTGCTACTACTGTGTCATTGGTAGCACCAATAAGTGTTGATTTCGTCATCTTTTGGCGGGCATCGATTAGTACGCTTGTAATTTGCTTATCAGTTTGTGTCGGGGCGGACATGCCCAACTTGTGCTCTTACTTGGGACTCACTACAGTGTGAAGTCTGCAACGTCTGTGCATTGTCTTTGTTGAATGATGTAACTTTCTTCAGTTGCCAACTTGCCTCTCCTCAGAGCAGTACTCAGTGCACCATTTCCACCTTCATGCTGGTGACAGCTGCTACTCCTAGGAGCCTTGGCTCCATACCCCGGTTCCCGGCCATCCTCCTGTGCAAACAACTAAGGGGAAGTATAATGCAGCACATGCCACCATGCGTTCTGTAGTGGAAAGGTGTATTGGGCTCTTGATGAGCCATTTCCACTGTGTAGCGGTACCGCACCCTCATCTACGAGGCGGAACCTGCGACCAACATTGTCGCGGCATGTGCTGTGTTGCACAACCTTCAGCTGTCAGAGAGCAACGTAGAAGACAATGGTGAAAGCGGTGACGACAGCAGCAGCAGCAGTAGCAGCCAGCTCGACAGTGACGGGGACCCCTACCACATGATCTGCCCCGAAACGAGGGGTCTACATTGAATTATCTGAGAGGGGGCGCTGTCCGAGACAGTGTAATCGGAATGTTCAACACAACCCGTGCGCAGCAAATGCATTACTTGAGGAATGTGTGGCTACATTTGCGATTTATGTATGTAGGCCTAACGGCGAATAAATAGGCCAAACAAAATTGGATCTTGCTAAGACCACTATGAGTTAATTGAATGCACATTACGAGCGCCTTTCACAAACACAGACCGGGCGACATATCCTTCTCACTCTGGGAATCTGATACTTTACGCAGACTGGATCCAAGGTCCCCTTTGCTACGGATCTCCAAAACACGTTCATCATCCTACCATCCCACGCAATATGCACCCTGGTTATACTGCAGAATGGCGCGCTGGCTGCGCGAGACAAATCAACAAGCGTTACGATGGGGGCAGAGATGTAGATAACGCAGACGCAGCGGAGTACCCGCAACTACCAGTCATGAACGTGGCTGTGGCCACGTGGCCGAGCCATACCACTACCACCAGTTCCATACGCAGCACAACCCGAAGAGATCAAAGAATCTTCCATCGCTTAGGCCTAGGCAATAATTACGACTCTTGCAATCCGCAACTTCACCAGAGGCGTCATCTGAACGCATACTCTCAAGCGCATCCCCAGCCCGTTACTGCCGCCTTCGGGTAATCTGGGCCCCGCGCCTTTCGGCCCTTGCCGGGAACGAAGCCACTCACGGGGCTGCCCAAGTAATCACCCACCGGGCGCGTCACCTGTCATCAGGGCAGAGACCCCTCCCCCCACCCCCAACGACCTGCAGTCCAGGAGGCTCATGACGAGGCAGTCGTCTTCTGGCGCGGCCACGCGATAGAGAGAATGATTATGTATGGTGAAATCCTCATGCATTACTGTAAGGCAAGGATGAAGTACCTCCACTCCAGACAAGTTACTCAATAAGCTGTCGACACCATGGCAATTATTACGGCCACGCAAATTCCCCACACCCTGGCGTCACATCTACCGAGCAGTTTACAAACCACACAAAAAAAGCGTGTGGAGTGGCTCGCGCCGGCCTTGACCACATTGTCTGGGCAAGTCCTGCAGCGGCACACACCGTTAAGCACAGCACTAACCGTACATATGAAACCACTACAACCGAGCAGTGAGAGGCTGTCCTGCTCAGCCCATGCCCAGAGCGGAGCCCCCCTATCTCAAATGGCAAGCAGACCTTCAGTTGTAGTGGCGTCGTCTGTCAGCCGAACTGCCCAGAGTTTGTACTCTGTGCATGGGCTGACAGACGACGCCACTACGACTGAAGGTCTGCCCGCCACATGAGATAGGGGGGCTCCAGTGGAGCTAGTCTCCCGGGCCCTATCTCTCGTGACCCCAGCAAGGACATTAAATAAAGTTTTGTCTCTCTCTGGGTATCGTATGCGTTGGAAACCAGAGCAATTGCCGTTCACGCAATCAACCCCAACGAGGTAGCACACCGCGAAGCACGAGGTCTTACTCGCCAAACTGAGCAAAGAGTGACTTCGATCGGTCAGGGGAACGCGGAGGAGGAGATCTGGGGAGTAAAAGACAGATTAAGAAGATTTAGCTATATTACCAAATTCGATCAAAATCGGAGGCGAATATTACCACCGCCTCACACTAAACTGAATGGAGCTGAGTCCGTTGCTTGGAGTTGATTGCAACGAGAAACCTATGTGAGTCCCGTGCCGTTAAAGACTTTCTATCCCGATATATACGCCAGCGATATATGCAAGCTATGCAAGTCTGCTAGAGCCACCCTTCAACCAATGTTGTGGGTATGTAAAATATATCAAGAAAAAATGGCAGTCTCCACGGAAAATCTACGGGCGCGGTGGTCGGTCACGCTACTCAGCTCCTAACTCCAAGACCAACTTTGGGCTGTCCAGCGAGCCATGGATGCCATGCGGGAGCCACAGATTCCAGTGGCCATCTAGGCGACCCGAGGCCCGGGCCTCCCAATCGCTGGATTTCACATAACGTTATGCCGCTCGCTCTCTGGGTATTTGCGAATGGGTATGAGCCAATTTTAATTAGTAAAAGGTATTCATAGCTGTGGGAAATATAACCCGTTCGTAGACTTCAGTGGCACCACAAGATGGGGCAGCCTGTTCACAGGAATAATAATAGAGGATTGAGATAATCTAGACAGGCAATTGCTGTGCAATATTCTGAGCCACGAGGGCTTAGACGATCATTTTGTGGAGGTGTTTAAGGAGATAGAGACAACAATGTACATGCCATATGGGAAGGCTGGAAATGCAATTAAGCAGTGGAAGTTCACCGAGCACTGAAGCAAGGATATGAATGGCATAGAAAGACGACTGCAATGCAGCGAATTGGGTTCTGATGTGCTTACATCCATAGTTTACAAAAGGTGCAACAGAAAGTGATGTATGTGGACGACGTAGTTGCTGCTAGAAGACAATGCAAGGTACTTGGAAATATAAATTACAATCCAGCTACGAATATACGCTTTACGTTTAGCACAGAGAAATCGGGAAATATGCTCCTTAATAATGAAGAGACGGGTAATGGCGTGGTCTCAAATGAACAGGAAGTCACAGCAATTGAGAAGCAATGTCAGAACCTAGGTGCATACGAAAACGAAGCAATGACATACTCAATCGTCTACCAAGATAATCTAAAATGAAAGGAAAGCGGTATACATTAATAATTAAATACGTAGAACTTTGTGGCTACAATAAATACGAGGTAGTGAGGAATTTGGGAAAATGCAATGGTGAGTGCAATTCGGGTCTAGAAATCAGAAACTCTTGCCAGGGATGGAGAATAACAAGAGGGCAGCAAGCCTACTGGTTTTGGGGAGCCCGGTAAAACCATAAATTCGACAGTGAAACCTGACATGGGATAGGCGTTTATGAAGTCAGAGAAGCTCAGAGCAAGCAGATTTTTGAAAAAAAAAGATTACGGAGCTCAGAGGGAAATATATGGATGGATAAAGTTCACAATTGTTTCTACCTCAAAAGCGTAGACACGGAATCAAGGAAGAAGCCAAGAACTTTGGCAAATAAATACAGGGATTTGAAAGATAAATACGCAAGCTGTAGCCAAAACACAACAAAGTCAGAAAAACAGAGGTGGTAAATTGGTTTTAAAGGATGCAAATAAAAAACATGGTATTCTCATAAATGGTAAAAAATAAGTGAAGAAGGAAAATTTGTATGGTAAAACAAAATGCCGTACCTTGCTGTTTGAGGCTCGAACTGGCTACGTGAGCGCCAAAGCATATCAGAGAAGATATTTGCCACAGTAGGGGACCTCTCAAATCCTGGCAGTCCAGAGGGCCCGCGAGAGGGCCATCAGGTTTGACCTGATGGTCCCCGAGTGGGCCTAGCCAGGTGACGTCGAGTTTACTCGCGTCTATTGTGGACCCAATAAAGTTCACTCACTCACTCACTCACAGTAGGAGGCATGTTTGTGCTGCAGAAAAGCCAGGAAAAGACTTGGCACATCGTAATAGAGTGCCCGCACCGAGACAGAGCGAGACCCGCAGTGAAGGGGGACGCTCCCTGCGGGTCTCGTTGGAATTCAAAGATGGCAAGATTAACTGGTCAGCGGTTAACCTAGGGAAGCAAGGATTAGAGTAATGGTGGAAGAAAAGCCGGGAAGAGATTGATAGAACCGCAATCACTAGGAAAATTAAGGTCGTGGCCAGATACGCGAAAGGGATAGATGGTGATAGATATAGTAAAACGTGATTAAATCAAGCAGGCTATGGGAGCACTTGTTCCAGCGTTGTTTAAATGCCAATGCCAATAAACATCATGGCAAGCATCACAAGTGCCAGAGAGGAACCCAGCTGCCTACACGTCTTTTACCTAGCATGCTTTTGCTTCTGCAATGCAGCGTGTAACTGCATTGTTTCAATACGAATCGCAATAATGGAGCCATTTATTATAACAGTGGGTATGCGGGAAGTTTTTTTTTTCATTTTGGCATATTGCTGGAGTGTGGACTGAAAACTAGAGTAAAGAAGCAGTATGACATCAAAATCGAAAAAATAAATAGATTACCTTATGAATATGCTGGAATCAAGATTAAGTTTATTTTACACAGTGAAGTTTATAATCGAACTGGCATGTGTGACATGGCAGGTGGGGAAGAGCTGCGACAGCTTCGTGCGAGCGATAGTTTGGTGTTTGATGAGTTCTTACCTGCTAAATTGTCTGGACCTGTTAGCCATGAAACCATACCCGTGTATTACCAGAAACAATACGATGACTTCCTGAATTAGCTGTTTCTTTGATACAGCTGTCATTGAAAACACGAAACAGTTTCACGGAAACAGTTTCTAGTATGTTTTACTTTTTTGTTTACGTGGTTGGTCATCAACCTGAGCCAGTTGCTCCGGATACATTTCCTGGCACCATTTGACCTAACTCCGGCCACCAGGCTACCACCTCCACCTAAACCTTCATTTTCCTCTATTTTGCCCATTTGCGACGGACAGCACAGTGAGAGTACGCCACCACCAATTGGAATGGTAAACATTTTACGAAAGTGTACCGCCTCCGCGACTGACAAGATGCCATTGTACTGTTAAAGTTGTTGGCAGTGTAATATTTTCGACAATGGTGGTGGCTGTACACCATTGAGGTGATGAGGTATTAAAGAAAACATTCTGTGCATTCCTTAAAAAATCACTTACCCCGTGGTGGTATTGTATTATATTCCATTATAACAGGTGGTGTTACATTAGTAATAAACGTTCCGTTATATTTGATACTGGTCCTGTTGGAAACAAATGCAGCAAAACGAGTTACTGGTCAGTAAGACATTATTTGTGTTCAGCCTACCGAATTATTGCACTAAACAGTTAATCCCTATCTATTCAGATATTCCAGTTTATATTGCCAAGTGCACTAACACCACGCTCAATTATAACGGAAACAGGAATATGAAGCCCAGCTACTTTAAAGGTATCATTTTCTTACTACCGCAAAATAAATCTCAGCGCAAATACTACCACAAAAAGCAGCATAACTGAATCGCCAGGCAGATACAAACACAACTTAAATAGAAACAAATTACCGTAGTTGAACGCGCTTAAACCAAGTTTGTCGGCACGGGTTTGCTTGCTTTGGGAAAGCCCACAGACGCTGCTCGGCGTCGTCAGCAACTACCGCAACTACAATTGCACCACAAGATAACACACAGACGCAGCTCGGCGCGGCAGCAGTAGGGAGCGAATTGACCTTCATGCTGCGTCTCGCTCCAACACAAACTAAGAGTCAAAAGCACAGCGTATACGAAGCTACAGGCACTCGGCGCACTTTGACCACATCGCAGGTCTCTTTCAAGATGTGGACGCACATGCGGCGTATGCAGCAGCCGCCCGAAGTGGCAGGCTAAATCCCCGTTTGACCTTGGCTGAGCTTGAAGGTCACATTTACGGAACCAGGCGTTTTTGGGTGTGTACCTAGTGTAGTGGAGCTATCGCTCTAATAAACAATCAATAGTTGCACTACAGCACTCTTATATCCGTCCATGTAAAGTATATTACTTGCTGGAAGATAATGTGGATTGTTTGCGGTGGTTTGGCATGTATAGCAGCCGTACTTCCTGATCAGTGTCTATGTAAATACCAATATAATTGAGGTCCAACGCAAAGTTTTTCATCTTGTACATTTATTTACCGGACGCTCTACTTACAAATCTGAATAGTTGTTTCGATAGCTGCTGTAAAACACCAATGAAATACAGAAGCCCAAATAGCAATAGAATAAATAATGGCTTGGGGTTTCTGCATATAGGTAATCTACAATTTTTCCCTAATGAGGAGAAAACATCTCATACTTTTTTAACATCTTCACTGGAAGATTGGAGATATAAACTTCTAAATAATAAAGTCGAGGTTAAAACGCAAATTTTTTAACATCGACAATTCGTTAGCACGACTACAAACACCACACAAATGCCCATTTTTCAATGTACAAATATGTAGCATTGGAAAGTGTGCGTCAAAACAGGGGTGTTTCGTATTTGTTCGGGAGTGAAGTTGCAAGATTAATGACGAAAGTTGAGGCCAGGTACTGGGTCAGGAAGGCTTATTCATGTTTTCGCATGGGGCTATTTTCTCTTTTAGAAGCATTGTCCTTGAGGCTGTATTGCGTGTCTGACGTGGAATAAAATTGAGAGCCCAGAGTGTTGGCAACCGATGCCCTACATCTGTTACACATCAAAACACACGCTCTAAGGTGCAGAATAACAAATGTTTGATAACCAGTGGCACTTGGAATTGGGTATATGACATCACGGTTGTTTTAAACTGAAACCATTAACACTGCGCTGTCGCATTTCTTGAGCTCTGGGAATATGTTGCGATGTCTTGCTTGACGCACAGAATGATAGCGCAAGCGGTCATTGGTTTATTTCACGGGAAAAACCAATAAAAAGTGTAATTTTACAGAACTTTGTAATCTGCATAGGCAAACAATGACGTTTTTTTTTCTAATTTGGAGCCTGCTCTCTCATCCTGCTGAGGTCTTGATGAATGAAATCAAAATTGTAGAATTCGCAGAATTTGCCTGAATTGGAAAGAAAATCTTGGTTCACTTCCGAAGCATTGCAATTTTTTAATATTAGCTGCGAATATCCTCTAAACCAACGATCAATTCATATGCCAGCAATTCCCATATTAGAAAGTAAAGGATAGTTTTAAGTTAGAGCAGTTTTATTAATGTTCTGTGCTACTGCCATACGACGCAGTTTCAATACCTCAAAATGCATATATGAGGGGAGTGTTCCCTCTCTCATCTGTGTAATTTCCATTATAGTCAAACTGGTTTATGTGTTTAGCGAAAGCTGAACTAAGAGCAAAAAAGGAAAAGAGCCGCATTTATAGTTGTATCATATATATCAAGTATTGCAGCCAAAAATAATAAAAACTTCGCCAGTAGTGTTTCGATTCCTAACATGACTTAGTGCTCAAAACTGCTCTACATAATACATGTCGTTAAGGAAAACATGTCCTACTAAACATCAAAGTGGAAATTGTGGCTTAAGTGGCTACCATCAAAATCGACTAACATTATTCGTGTGTGACTCTAAAACGGAACTTTATTTTTGCAGGAGAGTGGTGGTAGAGACTGGCAAATACATAGATATAAAACGTTCCACACGTTTTTCTCCATCTGAGGTGTGACTGGAGTGCCGTGAATGCGATAGATCACACTTTATTGGAAAAAACGTACTGCCTAGACAAAACACTCATGGTAATGAATGTTAATGTTAATGAGGTACCACTATTCTAAACGAGAAGTGGTACCTGAAACATGTGGGCTGTACAATGGAGGAAATGCTGTTGTGAAGTTAAACGCACATACCTACCTTGGCGTGACTCTCGACTCATCATTCCATTGGGCAACTCATATTGATCATCTTTGCAAAAAACTAAGCTTTGGATGTTTCACGTTATTTAGGGCTCGAAAATATTTCAATTTACAGACACTCGGTATACTATATTTTAACGTATTTCACTCTCACCTAACGTACAGCATATAATCATAGGGCTACACGTATGCTTCGTATTGTTCGGTGGTTAGCATCCTGCAAAAAAGAGCTGTACGAACCATCGCATCAGCGCCCAAGAACGCACCTTCCACAGAGCTCTTCAGAAACCGCAACATAATGCCATTTAATGTCATTAGACAATATAAAAGTGCTACATTAGTACACAAAATAATTTACAAGAACATACCCTATTATTCATCAGTTTTAGTAAAAGCCAGGTGTCTCACACGACAGGCGGAACAAAAAAATCTTAATCTGCCGGTAGTCCACAATGTTTGCATCCGTCGAACAATATCCTATGTTGGCGCAAAAATTGGAACAATATACCTAGCTTGATAAAATGTCTGCCAAATATTGCGCCATCGCTCAAGAGGATCTTCATTTCCGGAAGCTACCAGTCACTATATTAATATTGTACTCGCAAACAGCTGCTGATATTGTATACATGCCGCATTGATGCTGTAATTTTCATGTTAACATTGTACTCGCTAATTGATTCTGTACTGACACAACCTTTTTGTAATGGATCCTAGCTAGCCATATCGGCTATGGACCCAGATGCTGTCACAATCATTTTTGTATATCTCTTTAGTGCAATAAAACATTCTTCTTCTTCTTCTTAAGTCGCTCAAATTTTTGCACAATAATTTAACCGGTGAAAAGAATGAACAATTTGAAATTAGGGAAGTAAGACTTGAACCTTAAATGCGCGTAAGGGTATTTTGTTGACAATAGACACTTCCGACAATTGTTGTTAAATATAGATGAGATTGCGTATACCGCCTACACAACAAGGTTGCTTTACAATAATATCATACTCAGACCATGCACCAAGTAATTGAAAAGGCACATGGACATCTGTGCGCCATCTGTGCACACTCAGCCCGTCGTTCTGATTCTTATCCGATAGAGACAAAGACAAAGACGTTTAATAAATAAAAAAGTATATGTAGAGCTGCAGCGGAAAAAGATTAGCAGAAGTGGCCGAGGACCGGAGCAGGGAAATTGCGGTACGCGGCGCTCTTGTTTCCGTGCACACTGGTATTTAAGGTGCCACATGATGCATATTTTAAAGAGGCGGTGCCTGGCACTCTCGTTTTCGACGTGCTACGGAACAACAGCGTCGCGTGCCGCAATTTATCGGATCGGGTGATCGGTCACTAGTGCGAAACTTTTTTAGGAGCGAAGCTCCTTAGGCTCTCACGATGTCCGTTGTCGCCGTCGTCTTCGTAGCTCCCCGTCGCGCACGCAGCGCGCATACCAACCGCCACAGGTGTTGCGTTGCGCCGGTGCCACACCGCAAGCCCTCTCCGAGCAAGCGAACGACGTCATGCGTAGAACCGTGCGCAGAGCGCACGCAGCGCGCATACCGACCGCGCGCAGGTGTTGCGCCGCTACACTTAGCACTGCAATGTGGAGGAGCGCGAACGTAAGCACAAACGCGTGACTCTGATCCTACACTTCGAGAACGAGCCGCGGCAGCCCAACGGCAACGCCGCGAAGCTAATCCCGAGCTACGAGCACGAGAAGCAGCAGCACGCCGGCAACGGCAGCAAGACCCCGAAGCGAAAGCTCGAACAGCAACCGTAATCGTCCAAGGAGCTTCGCTGCTTCATCACCATGCACTTCGTGGATCGACTGTCATTTTTTTCCGATGCAGCTGTGCATATAATAAAAGGCAACCCAAGTGGTGTTAACGGCGAGGTGCCAAGATTAGGTCAATTGTTTCGCTCCTTATTAGGTAGAGCAGCAAGCTGTCATATATGGATTTGCGGTGCCCAGGCGTCCCTCTGGCAAGGATCCAGTCGTTTACTGTAACGACAGAGCTGTTTATGCCAGCAAGGCAGATTCTTCGCAGTGACGATAGGCCTGGACATCTCTATAGCAGGTGGTGTGCTGGGGCTGGTTCACCAGTATTGCAAGTTTCGCAGGTGGAATCAGGAAACTTGTCAATGTATTCGGCTTTGAACATGGCAAGACTGCCGTGCCGGTGTGCAGACAGCGGAGCGCCACGTGTTCCCGTCGTGGAAGCACAGAAGGGAGGGGGTCATGACCTTCGGACAGAAGCGCTTGTAGCGCAAGCTTTCTATGCTGTCGGAACTGCAGGTGAGCCTCGACAGCGTCGACATCTTCTGCCGATCGGGCTGCAACGGAGGCGGGTCAAGGATGCGAGTGGGGGTTGGGTAAATTTGCTCCCCGCGCGAGCGCGCGCGCTCGCTCATTACTTCCTGCGCCCATATTACTCAGTGTCCAATGAATTTGCAGCTCAGTTTCCTTGTGTTGCAGAGCTGTTTCTTCTTCGTGGAGGGCAGTAGCCAGCGGGCGTGCGTCAATCTTGCTTAGTCCGCGTAGGGCGTCTTGTGAATTTGTGTATTTCGTGTATAGAGGGCAGCTCGGTTATAGTGAACGGATGATCAAGCAAATGCGTTGTATTGATTTTCTGACGGCCGTAGCAGTTGATCCGTTGCATGTTGTAGTCGGAACGGCGAGAGGGAAAAACTGGGAAAGAGCTGAGTAGCAAAATCTTGCTCTGATAGTCCATTTGTGAGGGCAATGTGCCCCGCGGGCTCTTTTGCCCGGTCGGGTTGATCAAGAATGGATGCTAAGCACCATAAATTAGAAGGGTTAGTACGATGGTTTAGTGCACTGCATGTACGATGCCACCGCGAACGTGGAAGATCATTCGCGTACCTTCCGGCTGCTACCTTATCACGATTATGAAGATGTGAAATTCAACATTTTTATGGTGGCGTTTCGCTTGCTCTTGTGCCCTGAAACTATGAGGTTGAGCATGTGCAAGTCTGGATCAGGATCTTTCCAGCGCATGCGCGTCATCGTTGCAGCCCTCTGCTTTCCTATTTTTATTATCTCCAGCAAAGAACCGTTGCCATTTACGTACAACTTACGTAAGCAGTCCCAGTTTGTCATCTATCTCGTTCTAGTCTTTCAGCAGGTTCGACCGATATTCTCTATACTAAGCAGAATAGCGTGGTGGCCAGACGCTTCTATATTTTATTGTCCTTGCCAATGTAAGCGCAAGTCTCGTGACATCCACGTCAAATCAGGCGTGCTGTCTTTGTGGCCTGCATGTAGCACTGATCTCGTGTAGACTACAAGGACGTTGGCGGTGTATAAGTCGCTTTTCTCCATAGCACTTATAAGTGCTCGGCCACGTGCTGTGTCTATTCGGTAGCTCCACTGGGTATGTGGCGCGTTGAAATCGCAAGCTATAATGATATGTGTAGCGGAATATCTCTGTTCTAGACTCGACACCTAACTGATGTTGTCTTCAGGCTGACAACGAGGTCGTATATCATCATCAGCGTATATCTATGCCCACTGCAGGACGAAGGCGTCTTCCTGCAATCGCCAATTACCTTGCGGTGCGCTGTGAACAAATCTTGAGTGCCGATCTGAACTTGCGGAAGGCGTTTGTCGACGAAAACGCCAGCTAAGCCTATAGCAGTGAGGTTTGAGCCCACGTAGCGGCCCTTCAGCTTCTCATTCTTAACAGAGACATTGCTTTATTGCTCGTTTTTAACAGACGGCGTGTACGAGCCTGTAACCGTGATCATTAACTCTTTTTACACTTACATTTTGCCTGGCGTTTCTTTTACTTCGATGGGAATACATTAGCTATCGTGTAGCGCGCATTGGGTACACGTTAAATGACCCTACCCGTTGGAAATTAACCCAGACTGTCCCACAAGGACGTGCCTCAAAATCAGATCGTCGTTCGGGTACCGGATAATATATTTTTCACACTTTATTTGAATTTTATTCGCCAGACAGCTTTCCTATAAAGCCTTGGTTAGATAGTGATAAATGAGCGGGATATGCATACGTCATAAAAGCGACAACCGTGGATGTCTCAAAAAGCGTCTCCTTGTTTGCTCAACACATGCATGGCGAATCCTCACGACAGGAGTTCCTTATTCAAGGTGTCCCTGACCATCTTTTTCTCTATGTTCGTATTATCTGAATATGTTTCAATAACTTGTACTTCTTCTTCAAATTGCAATTTACATTGGAAATCACAGTGTTTTAGTATTGTGATCTTTCTTTCGGGCTCGATAATGTGCGCCGATTCCCTGAGCTTGCACTTTTTTTTGCACTCATCAAGCCGACACTCTTCAAGGCTCATATCGCCCGTATTGTTAAGTACCAAATTTTTGGTGTGCGATCGCAATCTCTAGATTACTGAAAGCGCTGTGTTTATCACGCTGAATACTCGGCTTACTTCAAGTAAAGCTAAAAGTAGACATCTCGCATGAATACCGCCTGAAGCTTTAGCTGCGTGTCTGTGGTTTCTTATGCCATTGTGCTGCTTTTACGGCACAATTTCCCTTATATACATTTCTCTAAGTGGCACCATGTTCATCGAGAGTGGATCTCTCCAGTAGAGCCACTGTAGGAAAGGAAGCAACGAAATGCGTGGCCACTTTTCATACCTGTATCACTTGGCTTGACGTGGTACATCGTGACATTACTTTATTAGTCAAGCCTACGACGTTACTAATATCAAACTTTTGCACAAAGGAATGCAGGACAATCTAGATTTATTATTCCTAGAAAAACGCGACAATCACGAGAAAATGGATTGTTTATTTACCATCCTGAGCTCGTCTGATATGATACGTTGTATTGGATTGTTGTATTGCTAATTGCAGTTGTACGCATATAGCGGCAGGTGATACGTGACCTGTTGCATACGTGTGTAGGCTCTGTGCAATTCCAATTATTGGATGCATTCCCACCGTAGTACCGGAAGAGGGGCTCAGTTGTGTTAAGTACCTGCGAAAAAAAATGCGTGAACAGTAGATTATATTTGGAAATACGAAAAGTCTATATTGGTTGGTATTGTGAAAACGAACGAATTCATATCTCTTGAATGCAAGTTAGGAACGATCTAATGACCACGCGGTCAATTTGGAAATGTTGATGGTTTGTCCTCTCAGCGACCAACTGGCACTCATAAATACGAAGAGCGAATATCTTCGCTTTCTTTTAACAGAATATTTTGCTCAACATTTTTTTGACAGAACCCACTTCGGTATTGCATTATTCACTTTACACAATAACTGTCTGTTACCGCACCCGGTCCATGAAAAAGCAAGTTTGAGCTGCCGTAGGTGTTATATTGACGCAATTTATGTAACTGCAATTGCCACTAGAATTGAATCGCGTAACAATATATATTCGCACTTCGCACTCCAATACAACAATGATGCCATTTGTGCGAGACCTTACGGTTGAAAATCGAGAATTTTCATTTGTAGAATTTCAGCTTAAGACAAGCAGTGCACCTAGCTATGAAGTATTCTAGATCCTTGTAAAGAACGACTTACTTTTACAGACTTTACCACAATTTATGTGTTTGATTATACCTGCAGGTAACACGAGTTTGAACAGCACGGTGCTTTATTTCTACCAAGATAATATGAAATATGTCTTGCCGACGACTCTAAGCCAGTTGCAGCTTAAGGAAATGTGAAGGTATTGATAAGATACGAAATCTCTTCGCATGCGATGTTACTTTACAAGGAAGAAGCACACAAAATATTTCAGTGTAGGAATAGTGTGCGTAAGAGAAGCTTATAATATGAGCATAAAGGTAATGTGCATGTTGTTAAGAATTAAAGTGGTAGGCCACATTCAAAAGTGAGTTCCTTCCGCAAAATTGGTTTGATTATTTTAACTTTCAGTATGCCAAAATTGCAAGCAGCATGTTGCAAAAAATATTTTCCTATCGCCATTAGTTTCGTGGTAACAGTAAGTTTTCCAACCCATACACTCGTATTGCAAAACCGAAAACAAGTACTACTTCTTTGATATAAAAATTATTCAAAATACTTTTTTTTAATTTTATGCTGTCGCCGAGCAGCCGCACAAACAAAATAATATTGTAGTGCATAACATGGCGGCTCCACCTAGGAAGCTGGTGTATTTTAGGCCTTTGTGTAGTTTCTAACATCTAACACCTGGCTTTGATATTTGTTTACGTTTTGCTGTAAACAAGATTTTTCAGCACATAATGTTACGCAAGCTTTGATAACTTCTTAATAAACATTTTAATATGAAATTTTCCACGATTATTCCTCACATAGAGATGTCTGCAGTGAACAAGGACAAATGGAATGATTGCGCTCGTTTCGCAAATAAATTTGGTCCGAATTGGCAGTTTCTCTCACTTTGCTTCGTTTTACGAACTTTACTTTCTTAATAATTATTACATCTGTAATGAAGCAGACATGCCTGGTGTATTCAGTAGGACTTCGAAGACGACGACGACACATTCTGTGTTTACTAGATAGCTCGGGCTGTTCGCTTCTCTGCTAGCTGCTGCTAGACTGTACTAATAAATATTTAATTCAATCTCATCACATTTGGTGGAGGAGCGGCGTGTCGTGAGCGCGGAAGGCGTCCGTCCCGATCCCTAGAAAACTGCCCCTGTAGCTGACCCCTACCGAGAATAAAAGCTTTAGACGCTTCCTGGGACTGTGCGGATACTACCGGCGCTTTATACGCAACTTTTATAAAATTACCGAACCACTTACTCGTCTCACTAGTGACGACACACCGTTCATCAAGAGCTCTGAACAAGAAGCAGCTTCCACCGAGCTTCGACACTGCCTGATATCGCCCCCTGTTCTTGGGCATTTCGACAAGGGCGACGAAACAGAAATTCATACCGACGCCAGTAACAGTCGGTGTGGGTGCAGTGCTCGTACAGCGGCAGGAGAATGGCGAATGGGTCATAGCTTACGCCATTCGCACCTCATTCAATCTCATTACACATTGAACTTACTGTAGATCATTACATAGGTCCCACACTTAGCTACATAAATGCCTAAGCATTACTAAATTACGCAATTCATTAGTTACTTATCACTCCTTGCGCCACTTGCACTTTTAGCCACTTCATCTGACAAAATTACCTGCCGGAAATAAAATAAACATTTTGTACACAATACAAAGTTCAATAAGCTAAATAAGACATGTTTATTCAGGAAGAATATTTTAAAATCCTGGGTGACGATTTATATATCTTTTCGTGTGTGGGGCCTACCGCCTTAAAGCAGGTTATAGACAGAGCGAAAACGTGGAAGGAAATAATGTGGGGTGTCGATTACAGAGAATATGCCTAAATGTGTTGATTGTTGAGAGTGTTTAAATTTTACACCAACGATATCACGAAACAAGGAAATAATTAACAGTCAAGAAAACCGAAAGCACAATGTTAGACATTGATATTAATTGGAGGCAACCAATCCGATAACTATTGCAGTGTTATCTGTGAGTTTAAAGGGACAGTAACAGAGAAGAACGTTGCTAACACAAATGCAGTTTTTCTGACAAAACAACGTACCGTAGGTTGGCGGTAGCCACAGAGATTGTTTGGTTGTGAATTTTGATTATATTTATAGTTTGATGCACCACGAAAAAAAATGTGAATAAGGAACGCACCCAGAAGAAGAAGGCCGATTGTGGATTGGATAGGAGAGTGTATAAAACCAAGATACACTGGGCTTTTTATTTGTTCACGGCGCAGGTAATATCGCCGTGGCATCCTGTGTTATCGGTGCGGCCTAATATGCCGGCTATTTAGAGCGTAGCCCATCGGAACTTGTACTTAATATACAGGCTGTTTTAGCGAACAATTTCGAAAATTATTAAAAGTTGCGTGTGGCAGATAGCCCAATTCGACTTCATGAGCTGGTCTACTCGAAGAGGCGGACATTACTTGCACAAGAAATTGAAATGCATAATCGACTAAATAAGAAAAAATTACTAATTAATTTTTAATTATTATATGATGGTCCATATTGCAATTTACAAATTGTAGCCGTGAAGTTCGCAAGGCGGATCCACTTGGAATGAATTCTCGGGATGGCATCAGTTTCGAGATATTAATTCCCGAACTTTGCAGAGAAATGCATGGGCGTTTCATGGCTACATACCTTCTGCTATTGATTCAGAAGCTGAGGTTCTGAGAACATGGAATTTGTCGCAGTCCACAATTTCAGCCGTACGTTTGGAACGTTGTGCTAATTTGTGGGCGAGAATTTCCTATCTGATAATGAAATGGTCACTACCCAGCGATGTCTGGGTGTTGGACCACTTTCTGTGGTTGATGCTCTTCGTAAGGGTTATATCTGGGCTGGTGTTCAGCTAGATACTGCTACCGCGTGTGGAGTGATCGAGGTCTTTAATAAATGAGAGGCCTTCATTCCGAATAAAGGTCCACAGTGTAGTGCCTTTCCTACAGTTCTTATACCCCCAGCTTGTGTGGTTGGCATTAAAGTCTCCCACCACAACTAGTGGTTGCCTGCCGCTGATGTCTAGAGTTTTTCGAAGCCCCGCGATCAGCGCGTCTGCCGGACTTTTTGGTGAACTGTAGACGTTAAGGATGAACAAACTCCGCCCTTGTCGTGTTCTCGGTAGGAGTTCTACCACGTGTCCATCCAGCTCGTCCACGTCCAAGGGGCGTTCTATGGCCGTGTACATAACCGTGACCTTCTCGACTAAGAGAGCAGCGCACAAAACCGACGATAGCCATCTCAGCAACTTTCGCGTTTATACCGACCACATCGTGTTACCCCCGCGTTCGAGTGTCCTCGTTGATGTCGTGTGCGACAAGTTACGTGATGGTGAGGCAGTCGCTGAAGGTAACATGTCGCTCTTGCTCGCACTAGGTATCTGCGCGGTTCGCAGCCTCGGCGCGCTTCGTGACGGATGTTCTACGCTGCTTGTGACAAATTTTAGTAATGAGTACCGTCACCATTTTTTGTCGCACTGCTACGCTTTCGCCTACACCATAACGCACAGTGCGGGATGTTTTACGCCTGCATCACTGGACAATTATCTCCAACAGACACCGGGGGCCACGACTGTATCACTCGACAAAGTAGACATTAATTCGACCCTGCCGGAGCAACAGCAAATAGCGCTGCACGAACTGTTGCTTCAATTCCAAGAATTTTTCGCTTCGTCCTCTAAGGTGCGTCAGACGCCCGTCACGAAACACCGAATCAGTGCGTATACCGATGTCTCGTCCATAAAACAGCCTTACGGAGTTTCGGCCAACGAACGTGGCGTGATACATATACGAGTCGAAGAGATGCTTCCGAGCGAAGTTAGACAGGCTACCAAAGTCCCTAGTCATCTCCGGCCGTCCTCGTAAAGAAAGATGGAACGTTACGTTTCTGCGTTGAATAGAGGCGGCTAAGCAGTGTGAATAAAAAGGCGTCTATCCACTGGTCCGCATCGATGATTCACTCGAGAGTCTGCGACGCACCAAGTATTTTTCACGTATAGATTTGAAAAGCCGATACTGACAGATTGAAGTTGATGAACGAAATCGCGAGAAAACTGCCTTTGTTACACCGGATGGCCCATATGAATTCAAAGTGCTTCCCTTTGGCTTGTGTTCTGCACCTGCCACATTCCAGAATATGATGGACACATATCTCACCAGTCTGAAGTGGCATACTTGCCTCGTTTATCTTGATGAAGTCATCGTATATTCGGCGACCTTAGAGGTGCACCTGAATCGTCTGAAGACTGTGCTGGAAGCGCTCCGCGCCGCTAACCTCACGATGAAGCCAGAAAAATGCCACTTCGATTATAAAAAAGTTGAGTTTCTCGACCATGTGTGAGCGCGGATGGCGTTCGGCCTGGCCCCGACAAGACCACTGCCGTAGCCTCGTTTCCTGTTCCCCGTGACAAGAAAGCTGTCCGTCACTTTCTGAGGCTCTGCGCATACTACCGCCGCTTCGTCGCCAAGGTTTCTAGGATTGCCGAACCACTGACTCGCCTCACACGAGAACATATAACATTTGTCTGGAATGAAGAGCAGGACGAAGCTTTCACAGAGCGACGGGAGCGTTTAGAGACACCACCAGTTCTTGCTCACTTTGACAAGGACGCTGATACTAAAGTCCATACTGACGCCAGCAACGTGGGTCTTGGCCCCATCCACGTCCAACGCCAAGAGGGCCCCGAGCGCGTGATAGCTTACGCCAGCCGTACTCGTCTCCGCACAGAAGGAAACTACTCCGCCTCACAGAAAGAGTACCTCGCCCAGAAGTAAGGGCCACCGTGAAGTTTAGGCCTTACCCTTACGGTCGGCCCTTCAATGTAGAGACCGACCATTGTTCATTGTTCTGGTTGACCATTATACGACCCCCCTCTGGGCGACTCGCATGATGGAGCCTTCGTCCGCAAGAATTCGATGTGACCATCTTATACAGATCAAGCCACAAGCACGAAGATGCCGATTCGTTGTCGCGTGCACCCACCGAAGTTTGTGATCCCGACGGTGAGGATGACAGCGGATTCCTTGGGGCCCTTACCGCAAAGGGCTTCATCGCACGATATAGCGAGGATGCCGAAATTCTGCCAATCACCGAAAATCTCGAAGGACGCAACTCTCCCATACCTCGACGCCTTTCTCGCAGTATCTCGTCCTTCTGTCTTGGAAGGGGTGCCTTGTATGCGCGACGACATTCTTCTTGCCTGCCATGGCGAGCCCACATCTAGTCACTTTGGCTCCTCACGAACTCTCGCCAGAGTTCGACAGGTGTACTACTGGCCCAAACTTTCTACATCTGTAAGGCGCCACGTCCAAAGTTTTCGTGAATGTCAGCGCCGCAAATCACTGCCGCTGAAGCCCGCGGCGCTGCTGCAACCGAGCGCACCACCCACGGCACAATTCGTATAAATAGGAATGGATTCACTCGGGCCTTTTCCATTATCATCCGCCCGGAAGAAGTGGATTGTAGTAGCCACAGACTACTTAACCAGATAAGCCGGGACAAGGGCTCTACAACGCGCTACGGCTGCAGATGTTACCCAGTTTTTTATAGACTAGATCGTTCTTCGATATGGAGCCCCGTCGTACGTGATCACTGACAGAGGCACAGCTTTCACGGCACAGATGATTAATGACGTTTTCCAGCTAAGCTGCACGGGCCATCCAAGACCACTGCGTATCCGCAATCCAACGGGTTCACGGAACGATTGAACAAAACCATCACCGACATGTTATCCATGTACGCAGATGTACAACACAAGACGTGGGACTAGGTCCTGCCCTACGTAACATTTGCGTACAACACTGCCATCCAGGAGACAACGCGATTCATGCCGTTTCGTCTTGTCTGTGGACGTGAGGTTCAGACCATGCTTGATGCGATTCTTCTGCATGATTACGACGCGTTGCACACCCCTGACGCTCAGCAATTCACGCAGTGCACCAAAGAAGATCGCCAATCAAAATCAAATCACGTGAAAGGCACGCCTACACATCAAGCAACAGCAGAGTGCAGATGCACGCCGCTACAATTTTCGCCATCGCCAAGTCGAATACCACCCGGGCGATTAAGTTTGGGTGTGGACGCCGGTGTGCCGCCAAAGTTGTCAGAGAAACTGCTCAGTCGCTACTTTGAACCCTATAAAGTGATGCGTCGCGTTATTGACGTGAACTACGAGGTTCTGCCGGATAGAGCCATATCGCCCCAGCGTCGAAGGCACCACTCGGAGATTGTGCTCGTTGTACGACTCAACCCTTATTTTGCGCGATAGTGCGACAACGTCTCCACTCTTTGACTTCCTTTCTTTTTCTCCCTCCACCGCCCCCCCCCCCACCCCTGTGCATACTTTCTGTTCGTTCTGTCTTTTTTACCTCTACCTACATCGACTAGCTCCAGCATCGGCACGATGCCCGCTTTTTTTTTTCAGATGGGGAAAATGCCACCAGGGGTGCTATGCAAGATGTGCCGAATTTGGCGAAACTGGGGATCTTCACGAGCTCTGGCAACGCCCCAAGATGAAAGAACTAATGGTAACAAGACAAAGTTTGTCCGTCGGCACGCCTCCAGTTTCATTGGTTTATCTAGATTCACTCCGGGTGGCTATCATCTCTAGGGCGTTGCCATATGGGCGGTCGACAAACTGGGGCTCACGTGATCATACGGTCGGTGCATGGTTGTACCTTCTTTCACTTGTTTGTCGTTCCACCGAGTGCATTATAGGCACAAGCATGTTTTAAAATAAATGTATTTAGTACGCTAACATTAGTCACATTAATGTGGGTTATAAGCATTTCAAAGTTTATAAGATGTGCACTGAATGTGTATTAGATTAATTTGCCGTTTAATACGTTTCGCTTTATACCACGAGGGGACGCTCGCCCTCCTCTTTCTTCCTCTGGATTGGATTGGCGTGGCTCTCTACGTGCTTGCGCTAGCATTTCTGAGCACAGATCGGTGTGCGCTGGTTTTCGCACTAGGCTTTCAAGAGATCGCTCGTTGCTCCTTCTCTTTCCTCTGGATTGAATTGGTGCGGCTCGCTACCTGCTTGCGCTCCAATTTCCGAGCCCAGATTGGTGTGCGCCTGTTTTTCACATTGCGCTTTCAACAGATCTCTCGTTGCCCGCTCGAAAGTAAGGCTGCGAGACGGATGAGCGCCTGCTAGCGCAGTAGTGGTTTGCCACGCGCCTACTGTGTAAGCACTCACGAATGCCGGAAAGCACTCATACAAGGGTCAGAAAACTACGCTTTATTTTCTTTTACTTTGTGATGCACCTTCAGACGGGCTATCACCGAAAGATGGCTTCTAACAACCGCAGGAAAGAGTCTTTGTACGCGGTAGCCCAAGGGATCCGTGGCTTCTAACAAACGCAAGGAATGGTCTTCGCAGCTTACGTGGCGGTTAATTGATTACCACGACATCTATGCCAGGAATGACTCCAGCAGCGCTGCAGTTACCCTGTCACTACCACTTACGAGGTGGCGATTCACTTTTTGACAATAAATTTCTATTTTTTGCGTTGGAACGCTCGTGATGGGGCCCACAAACTTCACGCAGTGGTTGACTGTCTCCCAGTGCAGATTGAGGCTCGCCTCGTTAGCATCTACTAAATTTGGAATACAGTTCTATGCGACCCATGCGTTACTGCGAATAAAGGCCCCCGGTTGAACATTGGCTGCAGTAATGGCTTCGTCTCGTCGGTTGAGTTTGAAAAGTCGCAGCACTCCTGTGGTAGCGCAGGTCATGCCGAAGAGCCATGATGCGCGATCATTTAACATCGCCGCAATTTTGGCGGCTCGGTGGAATGTTGTCGCCCTTCATCAGGCAGCCTCGATTGTACTTTCGCTTGCCGCGAAGAAGGCACTCGTCAAATTGCACTATCTTTCCGGGGCCCCCAAGTGGAGGTCGCGCCAGCAGCTCGTCCATTGTGACCTCACGGGCGTAGTTCTTCCAGTCGGCGATGGCATGCTTCGATATAAAACAAGTCGCTGGTCTTCTCATTCAACAGCCATACATCTACGCTATTGCTCACGCAGTACGTCAGTACGTGATCCAAATCACTTGCCGCCTAAAGAGGTGGACGTTCGGATGGCCGAGGCCGTCCGTGTTGGCAAAGTAACTTCCTTCGCCTCTCTGCCCGTACAGTGCAGCGGTACCGTGTGACTGAAAAGACTGCTTTCGGCACCTGTTGCATCGGAAGGCAGCCTGGTGTCCATTCTGAGTCTTCCTGTACAATGTGACCACTACAATGGGACTAACCAACCACAGGTTGGCTGGTCCGATTGGAACCCTAGGTGCTTGCAGGTGCCCCAGTACTCCAATGACGCCGCCGGACCTGGCCTGGCGCTGGGACACGGTGGACGCACGGCGCTTGAAGTCGGCGAGAGCCGAAGCAATCGCATGAACTCTTCCTCTGCAGCCTAGTCACACCAATCTGTGCTCCGAAAGCATAATTTGCCCGCCACACTGTCTCCGCAGACAGCGTGGCGAGCTTTCGCCTAACTCGCTACACAGCCAGCGCACTGACGTATTGGAAAGGCAAAAATGACGTTAAAACTCTACGTCGGTCATGTAGGTGAAGGGGTTCAGACGGTCTATTGACGCTTGCTGTCGCTGGATGCAATGACACAGGCTGCTGCTACCGCTGCCATATTCCCGGGTTCAACTGGGGAGGGTTTCGCGATGTACGAGTTTGGCATGAATTCGCCTGTCAAATAAAACCATAGGTCACGCAACACGCGAGGCCTGTAACTCTTGTGCGCACACCCACCACAGTTGAGCCACGCCCAACTTGTTGTTCGGCAACAGCGACGTGGTGCTGAGTAGAGAGGCATCAACAATCTTGACCGCCGAGATAAAACACGCACAACGCACTGTAATCGGAGATGTACTGAGCGCCGACTGTCGTTGGCTTATACATACGCGTATATCTTCTGGAGCTGTGATGGCCCCACAACATGGTTTCATTGCCTGCACTGTGGCGGTGTAGCACACAGCAAATAATCATCGGCACGTCACTATAGCTACTTGCAAGGTGCCGATGCGCCGTGGTGGACGACGATGCTGAGGAGTGCGTAGTGTTTTCCAACGACAACGTATCGCAGCTGTCATTTGAGATGACTGATATGTCATCGGCTATATATCGGAGCGGTAGTGTCACTAACACGGTCAGCGTCGGGCATCGCCTGCTTTTCTAGACCCATTACGATGACATTTCTTCATCACTGCACACTGCACTCTAAACAGCTGCAACACCTTCCTGCGTTCGAATTCTCATTTCATCACTGCACACTAGAGCCCTCACCTGCCAAAGTGCGATTGTTGCGGTGTTGTTACGATATCCATCTGCGATCGCTGTTAGCTCCAACACTACCAATCGGCAAACAATTTGGAGTGCACAACACACTCAAAATACTGCGTATACGCGCACAGAGGCACCTTCACTGGGAATGCAACGAAAATCAATTAATTGTGACGCTGGGCAGCTCGCTCTTCTTCACAATGCATCACGGAGGCTTCGCGCACAGAAATAAACATGGTACCGTACAGCCATTTTGCAGCGACAGCCGTTGCTCCCCACTCTATGACTAGAGTCTCGCTTTTCGTTGGTAAAGCGGCGGCCTTAATAGCCTCAGTGAAGCGCCTGCGGAGAACATCCATGCCGCGGCGATGCGTTGCCCTTCCCCTAATAGACAGGGAATGGTCAGATCATTGTCATGACTGACTTAATCGAGAATAGCACTGCAGCGCCCATGGTGACTTGTCACCGTTTGAACTCCCTCGTGCGTGCGACCCTCTAGAATGTATCCGCGTGTAAGCTGTCGCCTCACTGTCGCCACTCACGGCAAAAAGTGCAAAATCTAATAACTCGCTGTATCTCCGTTTGTCATCAGAAGTTTATAGCATTCAAAACGAAAAATCGATACTTTAAGAAATAAATTATTCGTTATTTTATTTGTTGTATTTTAAAGTATTCGATTGAAAGAAAGTGTAGATGCAAGAATGCACAACATGTGCCCTATTCGCATTCGACGGAGGATAGAAAGATAATGCCCGAAAGAGGAGGCACGCCCATGACGCGCCCGAGAATGGCGTGGCAAGAGGCTCACGGCAAGTGTGCAGATAGACAGCGGCACAGTAACGGTATTGCTAAATTGCGATAATACGTTGATAACAATACGCGGTGCTGGCGCGTTTCGTTTCGCAGTCTTCTGCGCTTGAAACGCCGCGCAGGGGGCGCTCATGTTGTCATACGGGGCTTTATCTCGACATTTCTTTTGGCCAGTTGTTCTTGCGCTTTCCCTGCTATCTCTGTTCACTGACTCCCATCGAGCAAAGTCGGGTAAAATTCGTGCGAACGAGAAATTCGGCACATCCTGCATAGCACCCCAGGTCAAGACGTGCAGCGAGCGCGAGCCAGTATTCAGGCAAGGAGAGAAGAGGAAGAAGCTTTTTGGGTCGGCCATCTTCTTGGCTAGTTGTCGTCTCTGCCGGTGCAGTACATCTTGTTATAAAGGCCTTCTGTAGCACGTGACAATATATAATTCCAATTCCCTATGCATAGGATAGATAACCGGTGGGCCGTTTGAGTTACAGTATATGTACCAAGGTAATGGAAGCGCAGTCGCTGACGGAATAGATTTACGTGGTATAATGAAATTAGGAAATTTGCAGGCAAAAGTTGCAATCAGCTAGCGATACAAAGGGGTAATTGGAGCTCACAGGGAAAGACCTCCGTCCAGCAGGGAACATAGAAATAGGATGATAATTACATATCTATAGTCAATATACTATATTTATGACAAAAACTTGATTTTATTTGAATAGAAGCACACAGTTTCCGTCCGACACCGGCGTCACTGAAGTGCGTCTTCGTCCTCGTTCACCTCAGCTCCCGCAGAAGCGGCAAACGAACACACAACCAACTTTGATGATCGTGTCATAACCCCCCTTCCAGACAGCATAGTATCGATGATTCAAATGCGAAAAAGATGAAAAAATACAAAGCACATACACGGCCACACTGATGAAGTTTGTAAAGAAGTAAGTATCACACAAGCGGGATAAACGTCAGTGCCAATTAGAATGGCCTTTACAACGTGAGTGGTACGGTTTTATCCTGGAAACATGCACAATGTCGGTAGGCTGCACACGACAGGATCGCCGAGTTGTGTCTTCAGGGAGAACTGCGGTCCCTACACAGTCTTGTATCGCGTCAGTGAGGTCAACAACGAAGTAGCGGCGCAGTAACGTTTCCAACCGGCCGCGTTGGCGAACCTGAGCCCACACCCAAACTTCATCACCGGGTTGGTAGATAACACCGAGAAGACGAGTGTTATACTTCTGGGAGTCTATGCATTTCTGAATCTGGATTCGCTGGCGTGCAAGCTTGCAAGGCATCTGCGAGCCGGGTAAGTTCCTCCGCGTCAATAGCAAAGTCGTATTGGTCGGGCAGGAGCATGGCCTCCAGCATGGTGGTTGCCTCACGGCCGTGAAGTAAACGGCACGGAGGGAACCCAGTAGTCTGTTGAACAGCAGTGTTGTATGCGAATGCAACGTATGGCCAAACATGGTTCCAGTTCTTGTGGTGGCTGTCGACATGTATGTAAAATACGTAAGCGATTGTCTTATTTAACCACTCTGTAAGACCGTAGGCATGGCTCAGTCCGATAAGGTGTTGCGCTGCTGAGCACGAGGTCGCAAGATCGAATCGTGGCCGCGGCGGCCGCATTTCGATGGAGGCGAAATGCAAAAAAATGCCCGTGTGCTTGAGTTGTAGTACACGTTGAAGAACTCCAGGGGGTCAAAATTATTCCGGAGCCCTCCACTACGGCGTGCCTTATAATCAGAACTGTTTTCGGCACGTAAAAACCCTCAAAAGAACACGCGTTGTTGTAATTGACTAGCGTAGCTCTGCCTATCGGCTTTTGTTAGTGTCACGTTGCAGTAGTTCGTTTTACCTCTCCTAATGGCGGCACAATCCCTGTCAACAAAACGTATTCTACTCGTTGGCGCTTTTCAGGCATGGAGTGGCACCTGACGGCGGCAAAAAATATCGCTGAGAGCTAGTGGCGCTATACTAATCCAGGTGCAACCAAATTAGGAAGGCCCACTAAGCTTCAATAAAGTCACTCCCTCACCAGAACAGGAATTGGCCTCCCAGGTGCAGTATTCGGCCGCTACCTCCATAATGACTAACAATTTACCCATGGCCCTCAGTCCCCAGCGGTTAGGAGCACCTGACCAAGGCGGCGGTCAGACCTGCTACGCGGCAGAGGGTGCTAAGAATCTCTGGGTTCGGACAGGCCGCCACTGCCAACTGAACCTGGCAACGTTAACACGCGCGCCCTATCGAGTGAGGCTAGCTTAGAAGGGTTATTTGAAGAATTATCAGGTATGGCCTGGGATATTATTGGCCTTAGTGAGGTTAGGAGAACTGGTGAGGCTTATACAGTGCTGACTAACGGCCACGTCCTCAGCTACAGACGTATTCCATATAATAAAGAATTCGGAGTAGTATTTTTATTCATAAGGACATAGCGGGTAACATGACATGACAAGTTGTAGTAATAAAACTGAATAGAAGGTATACAATGAAGTTAGTACCAGCCTGTGCCCCAACCTTCATTCACGACCATGAAGAAATCGAAATTTATGAAGATGTTGAATTAGCAAGGAAAAAGGCACAAACTGTAGTCATGGGAGACTTCAATGCAAAAATGCGGAAAAAGCAGGCTGGTGAGCAAGCAATTCGCCACTACGGCATCGGTTCTAAGAACACTAGACGAGAGATGTTGGTATAATTCGCGGAAAGAAATAGGCTCCGAATATTGAATACCTTCTTCACGAAGCGCAACAACAGGAAGTGGACCTGGAAAAGCCCCAATGAAGAAAGAAGGAAGGAATGAAATTGATTACATACTCTTTGCCGATCCCAGCACAGTGCAGGATGTAAAAGTGTTAGGGAGGTTAAAGTGCGGTGACCATTGGTTGTAAGGTCTAGGATTCCTCTCAATTTGAAGAGAAATAATAAAATTAGTCAAGAAGGAACAGGCCAACGTAGACGCAGTAAGGGTAAAAGCAGACCAATTCAGGCTGGTGCTCGCAAACAAATATGCAGCTTTAGAACAGGAAGATGAAGACAACATAGAGGTAATGAATGAAACCACAACTAGGCTGATCTCAGAAGCAGCAATTGAAGTGAAAGGTAAGACACCAAGGCAACCACTAGGTAAGGTCTCCCATGTAACAAAGGACCTAATAAAGAAACGGCATAACATGAAAGTGTCAAACTCGAGAGGTCAGATAAAGTTCGCTTAACTGTAGAAACTGATCAACAAGAATAAAGTAAGGGATATCCTAAATTATAACATGGAAAATGTAACAACAGATGTGGACGCAGTAGCAGCTTTTGCAAGATTGCTTTATTGCACAGAAAACAAGGGTTTATGAAGGTACGGTGCATCGCTTATCAGCACACGTGCGAAGGGTTTCAACACGGCAGACATGCGCACAAGATAGCGAATTCATTCACGTCACTGTTATCACAGAAAAGATTGAGGAAGCAGTAAAATATGGACGCAGCATGAAATCAGTCAGAAGAAAACTTCGCATAGGAGAAGGCAAAATGTATGCACTGAAAGATAAGCATGGTAATATCACCAGCAATTTCAATAACATAGTAAAAGCAGCGGAAGAACTCTAAACTCTTTATAGAGTACCGCTAGCAGCCAAGCTACGAGCATTCGAATTAGTGATGAACAGGATACAGAAGCCCTTTCTATAACTAGCGATGCGTTTAGAAGGGCCTTGAAAGACATCGCCAGGGGACAAGCTGCTGGAGAAGATGGAATAACAGTCCATCTAATAAAAGATGGAGGCTTTATCACGATAAAAAAGCTTGCGGCCCTTTATACGCAATGCCTCACGACTTCATGTGTACCAGAAAGCTGGAAGAACGCCAACATTATACTCATTCATAAGGGAGACGTTAAAGGATTGAAGTCTAGACCCATTAGCTTGCTTATGGCATTGTATAAAATATTCACCAAGATAATTTCCAATAGAGTCAGGGCAACATTTGACTTCAGCCAACCAAGAGAACAGGCTGGCTTCAGGAAGGTATATTCTACGATAGATCATATCCATGTCTTAAATCAGGTAATAGAAAAATCTGCGGAGTACAATCAACCTCTCCATATGGGATTCATAGATTGTGAAAAAGCATTTAATTCAGTAGAATTACGAGCAGTCATCGAGGCATTGCGTAATCAAGGAGTACAGGTGGCATACGTGAATACCTTGGCATATTTCTACAAGGATTGGACAGCTACTTTGATTCTCCACAAGAAAATTAAGATACCTATCAAGAAAGGCGTCAGGCAAGAAGACACAATCTCTCCAGTGCTATTCACTGCATGCCTAGTACTATTCAAGCTCTTAGACTGGGAAGACTTAAGAGTGAGGATCAACGGTGAATACCTCAACAACCTCAGATTTGCAGATAACATTGTCCTCTTTAGCAATAACGGGGACTAATTACAGCAAATGATTGAGGACCGTAACCGAGAAAGCGTAAGGGTGGCGTTGAAGATTAATGTGCAGAAGACCAAAATAATGCTGAGCAGCCTGGCAAAAAACAAGAATTCATCATCGCCAGTCAGCCTGTAGAATCTGTAAAGGAGTACGTTTATCTAGGTCACTTACTCACAGCGGACCCTGATCATGAGAAATACATTTACAGAAGAATAAAATGGGTTTGCAGTGCATACGGCAGGCTTGTCCAAATCCTTACTGGGATCTTAACACTGCCATTCAAAAGAAAAGTGTACAATCATTGCATTTTGCCGGTGCTAACACATGGGGCAGAAACTTGTAGGTTAGCAAAGAAGCTTGAGAACAAGTTAAGGACTGCACAAAGAACGAGAGAACGGAAAATGTGAGGCCTAACGTTAAGAGACAGGAAGATAGCAGTGTGGTTCAGAGAACAAACAGGGATAGGCGATATTCTAGTTTACATTAAGTGGAAGAATTGGAGCTGGGCAGGCCATTTATTGCGTAGGGTGGATAACCGGTGGACCATTAGAGTTACAGAATGGATACCAGGAGAAGGAAAGCGCAGTCGAGGACGGCAGAAAACTAGGTGGGGTGATGAAGTTACGAAATTTGCAGGCGGAAGTTGGTATCATCTAGCGCAAGACAGGGGTAAGTGGATATCAGAGGGAGAGGCCTTTGTCCTGAAGTGGACATGCATAGGCTGATGATGATGATGAAGGCCGTAGTTATCAGCCGTAGTTGCTAAGCACCATCATGTCTTTCATTGCCTGTGTTGTAAAAGCTGTACCACGATATGTTTTGGCTGTCGCTGGTGCACCATGCCGGAGTACGATGTTGTGGATTAAGAAGTGCGCGACGTCACTGGTAGTTGTTCATTGAAGTGTTCTAGTTCCTCAGTGTCGCGCCAAGTAATCAGCCGCAAACCCGATCCAGCGGTTGCCAGCAGAATATTTAGGGAAGGATCCGAGCAAGTCTGTGCCGATCTGGGAAAATGGCTGTGTTGGCGGTGTAACAGGCTCAACGAAACCGGATCGCAGCACGTTTTCGCGTAATGTTTGACTTCCTGGGCGAGCTTGGACCAGCAGTATCGTTGACGAATTCGGGCCAAGGTAAGCGCGACTCCCAAGTGACCCGAAGAGGGACCATCGTTGCAGGCGGTCACAATATCGGCACGCAAATGGGACGCGATGACAAGGAGATGTCCAATCGCTGATGGTTACAAGTTCTTTTTGTATACCTATTACTGCGGAGACAGATCGAGGATAGTGAACGCGCGAATGTCCGTGGAGGGTGAAAACTGCGGCGGTCAAGGAAGTCAATAAGTTTCCCGTGTTCTAAATCATCCTGGTGTTGCTGAGCCAAATCAGAAATAATGACAGCACAGAGGAGACCACTGTCGTCATCGGTATCACTTGACACCGTTTCAATTGGAACGTGCGAAAGATATCCGGCATCAGTGTGTCTGCGGCCACATTTGTAAACAATTGTTACGTCAAATTTTGGAAGGCGAAGACTCCACCTGGCGAGACGTCTTGAAGGGCATTTTACGTTTGTTAGCCGAGAAAGGGCATGATGGACGGTAACCAATCTGAACGGACGGCCGAATAAGTGTGATCGTAACTAAGCTATCACCCAACTAAGCGATAGTACGTTCAACGCCATCTTGCCACTACACGAGGACTGCACCAAGGCTGCTATTGCTAGCATCAGTGTGCAATTGAGTGTCGGCATCTTCATCAAAGTGTCCTAGTAAGGGCGGTCTCTGGGGCCGCCGCTGAAGCCCAGAGAAGGCGTCTCTCGGCTCCGGACCCCAAATAACCGGGTTATCCTCCTTTGTTAAAAGAGTCGGGTTCTACGATCTTGGAAAAGTTCTCCACAAAGCGATGACGGCGAAGACGTTAAGTTGCTTGGACGCTCATAACGCGACAACTGCTGTCGTAGCATACGCTCCATGGTTGCTGCGTCGTTGAGGAATTCGGTTACGGTATTTGGTTGGTGGGCTGAGCACTAGGCCTGCGAACAACTGCTCCTTCAGGCCCCGCATTAACAAGCGCGCTTTCTTTTTTCCTGCCATTACAGGATCAGCGCGCCGTAACAGCCGCGACATGTACTCAACGAACATGTCGGCAGTCTAATTTGGCATTTAATTCCGGGAATTCCTGGAACGTTCTCCTTGCTCGTTCTGGGGTGCTATGCAGGATGCGCCGAGTTTGGCGAAACTCGGGATCTTCACGAGCTCTGGCGACACCCCAAGATGAAAGAACAAATGGTAACAAGACAAAGATTGTGCGTCGGCACGCCTCCAGCTTCATTGGTTTGTCTAGATTCACTCTGGGTGGCTATCATCTCTTGGGCATTGCCATATGGGTGGTCGACAAACTGGGGCTCACGTGATCATACGGTCGGTGCATGGTCGTGCATTCTTTCACTTGTTTGTCGTTCCACTGAGTGCATTACAGGCACAAGAAAGTTACAAAATAAATGCATTTAGTACAATATATTAGTCACATTTGTGTGAGTTATAACCATTTTAAAGTTTACAAGATGTACACTGAATGTGTATTAGACTATTTTGTAGTTTAATACGTTTCGCGTTATACCACGAGGGTACGCTCGCCCTCCTCTTTTTTTCGTATGGATTGGATTGGCGCGGCTCGCTACGTACTTGCGCTAGCATTTCTGAGCAGCGATAGGTGTGCGCTTGGTTTTCTCAATGGGGTTTCAACAGATCGCTCGTTGATCTTTCTCTTTCCTCTGGATTGGATTGGTGCGGCTCGCTACGTGCTTGCGCTCCCATTTCCGAGCACAGATTGGTGTGCGCCTGGTTTTCACACTGGGCTTTTACAGATCGCTCGTTGCTCCCGCTAAATAAAGGCTGCGAGTAGGGTGCCTCGCGCGCGAATCGAGGCACCCCAGCTGCCCCAGCTGCGAGACGAAGTGAGCGTCGGCTAGCGCCTAAGGGGTTTGCCGCGCGCTTACCGTGTAAGCACTCAGGAATGCTGGAAAGCACTCATACAAGGGTCAGAAAACTACGCTTTATTTTCTTTTACATTTCGATGCACCTTCATACTGGCAAGCGTCGAGCGATGGCTTCTAAGAGCCGCAAGAAGGACCCTTTATACTGGGTAGCCCGAGTGATCCGTGGTTTCTAACAAACGCAAGACAGGGTCTTTGCAGAGCACGTGGCCGTTGAGTGCCACCACATCCATCCCAGGTGGGACTCCAGCATCGGTGAAGTTACCCTGTACCCATCGCTGACGATGTGGCGTTCCCCTTTTTGACAATAACTTTCTATTTTTTCGCGTGTGAACGCCCGTGGGGTCCACAAAGTTCACGCTGTGGTTGACTATCTCCCAATGCAGATTGAGGCATAGCCCCGTTACCATCCACTAAATTTGGGATATATTTGTATGCGGCCAATTCGTCACTATGAATAACGGTCCCCGGATGAACATTGGCTGCAACAATGGGGCCTAGCGTCGCCTCCTTTCGTCGGTCGACCTTTAAAGTCGAAGCACCCCTCTGGTCGTGCAGAACATGCCGAAGACCCATGGGCCACCATCTTTAACACCGCCGTAATTTTGACGGCTCGGCGAAAAGTTGTCGTCCGACATTAGGCGGCCTCGATTGTACTTTTGCTCGCCGCGAAGAAGGCACTCGTCAATTTGCGCTATCTACCCGGGGCCACCGAGCGGAGGTTGCGCCAGCAGCTCGTCCCTCGCGAACTTACGGTGGTAGTTCCTCCAGTCGGCGAAGGCCTGCTCCGATAGAGGAAACAAGTCACTGGTCATCTCCTTCAACAGCCATATGTCTACGCTTTGGCTCACCCAGTACGTGAGCCAAACCATTTGCCGCCTGGAGAGGTGGTCGCTCGGACGGACGAGGCGGCCCGTGTTGGCGAAGTAACTTCCTTCGCCTTTCTGCCCAGTGCAGCGGTACCGTGTAACTGCGAAAACTGATTTCGGCAGTTGTTGCACCGGAAGGCAGCCCGGCGTTCATTCTGAGCCTTCCAATATAATGTGACCGCTTCGCCTGCGCAGGTTGGTTGGTCTGGGTTGAACGCCAGGGCCGCGATATTGTAGCGATGCCTAATGACTTATTATATACTAGTCTTATCATCCACCACTCACGGCCGACTGATCCCGTTGATAACGCGAGCGGGCTGTCACTCTGACCACTGACAAAGCGCGATAAGCTCGAAAAGGCATTATTACCGGAAAAGGCATCGCTACAAAATACCGGCCCAGGTGCTCGCAGGCGCCCCAGTACTCCGATGACGACGCCGGACCTGGCCTAGGGCTGGGGCGCGGTGGACGAGCAGCGCTTGAAACTGGAGAGCCGAAGCGATCGCACTAACTTTTCCTCCGCAGCCTAGTCACACCACTCTGTGCTTGGAAAGCATAATTTACCCGCCACGCGGTCTACGCAGACGACGGCCTTCGCCTAACTCCTCACACAGCCAGCGCACTGGCGTTTTGGAAAGGAAAAAATGACGCGAAACTCTACGTCGGTCGTGTAGGTGAACGGGTCCAGACGGTCATATTGACGCTTACTGCCACTGGATGCGATGACACAGGCTGCTGCTGCCACTGCCACGTTCACGAGTTCAACTCGAGGGGGGTTTCGCGATGTACGAGTTTGGCACGAGTTTGCCTGTCAGTCAAAACCATAGGTCACGCCCCGCGCGAGGCATGTAACTCTTGCGCGCGCCCAACACGGTTGGGCCACGCCCAACTTATTTTTCGGCAACAGCGACGTGGTGCGGAACTGAGAGGCATTAACAATCTTGACCGGCGAAATAAAACACGCACAACGCACTGTAATCGGTGATGTACTGAGCACCACTCTCAAAAAAAAAAAAAAAAGAAAACGTCGACTTTTGAATGTATCCGCTGGCTTATGCATATATCTTCTTGGGCTGTGTTGGCCCCACAACACGGTTCATGCCTGCGTTGTGCCGACGTAGCGCACAGCAAATAATTATCGGCACGTCACTGTAGCTGCTTGCAAGGCGTCGATGCGCCTCGGTGGACGACGATCCTGAGCAGTGCGTAGTGTTTTCCAACGACAACGTATAGGCTGTTTCACATGGTGCGTTTTTGCACTGCGATTTTCGCAGCTGCGATTTTCGCAGATGCGAAATTCGCAACGGCCATTTCACAAGTGCGATGTCAACAATGCGATTATGCGACGCCCAGGGTTGCTTGCTGCCAGATTTTGTCGCACACGCCGCATAAATTCGTTTAATGTAATAAAAAAGACGTGCGCGTTATAATATAATTGACTTCTCTTTATTAGGACCAAATATTACGTGAGTTTTGTAATTTAAAAGCGCTTCAAAGTTTAGTTTGTTTTGGAGTGCGCAACAGCGGTTTGTGAAGTTCAATACGAGGAGAAATGGCGGACGTAAAGAGCTGTTCGCAAGTGGTCGTTCAGCGTTGTGTGCTGTCTCTGTGTGTGTTTTATGCCTGTGTCGTTCTACCTGCGGTTAAACAAATTACAAGAGGACCTATCAACAAGCCCTTATAGCTGTTGTCATCGCATATGCAGTATACGGGATTCGGCGGAGTCGTCATGTCAACGCAGAGACCCTCGCGCTACCCGTGATTAACGTCAGCTTCTGAAAAACGGATGTGTGTGTATTGCTCGTGATTGCGCATTAGTGGTTCCTGCTCCTAGCAATATTTTTGCACCAAACTTAGCCGCAAGCACCAACCCAAAAGCTCACGTCTGCCCCTGAACAAAGCCGCAAATGATCTGTGTGTAATTACTGAACGTGCAATGAAATTTGTGTTGTGAACGTTTATCTTAGCGCCAGCCTGGCTCGTCCGTCTCGGCGCCTGTGCTGTAATTAATCATACAAGTGCTCTCTGAATATTTCGAAAGGCGTAAAAGCCGACACCACATTTTTTTAGGAGCTGCAGTCACTTGTGTACGTAGTATCGTATCATTCTGGCAGACATGGGCGTCGTCTATTTTCTCGTCCTGTTTCTTGCGCTGTTAGTGTGCTGTGAATCTGTATCAAGAAGCTTAATATGCTGCAGTACGTAGCGCAGCCGCGTAGCCACACGGCTAACATTAAAATACCTTGTTAGGAGTACGTTTGTTTGTTTAATAACAAAATCGAACGCTAAAATTTTGTATTCGTGGTGGCAAGTGTAAGGTAAGAAGCTATCGAAACTATCCGCTAATGGCATGCGTGTGCTTCTACCTGCCGTTATCCTTAAAAGTGAGGCTGAATACCCCTGATAACCAAAAACATATGCAACTGGAGCAGGTGCTATGATTCCTCTCCTGGAAATGAAAGCCAGCATCCCAGTCTGTTAAGCTAGTCATGTACTTAACCTATATTAGACCAATGTTAGAGTATGCTAACTGGAGCCATTTAAAACTGGGTGATTTCACCAAAATAAGAAAGTGCAAGGAAAGTTTCAAGGTACAGTCTAATCTGGTATTCCCGAACCTATTGTATTAGCAAAACTTTATGCCTCCCTGAATTGCCTGCATTAACCCAATGCTGAAAACAGGGGAAGCTGATTCCCTTTCTTGCTGTTGAAAAGCTGCTAGAATCTCAATAACAGACCACTTATGTTCTGAGAGAAAGTGAGGGGCACTGACAATATCTCTAATCTTTTGTATGAGCCTTCACCTTGAACGAAAATGGAATAAAAATATTTACCTTTGCAAGCCTCACAATCCAAACATTCTCAAAATTTTGAGGAGCCACATTAATTTTTTGAGATACAGACAATAAAAAGGGTGCCTAAGTACAAGTGCACACTGAACACACTTGAGTGGTTGAGTGGGCTGCTGCGAATGCAAAAGCGTCCATAGCTGCTACCTCGAGGTAACTGCTAGGTTGCACGTGTGTTTCTCCTATAGCCCATGTACCTGGCAAGGGGAATGGTTATACGTAGTCCTGGGCTTTTTCTTTTTTTTTTTTTCAATAGGTGGTGGCTAGCTGATTCCATCTGTTTATGTATTTATCATTTGTGTGCATCTTATGTGCATGTGTTTGTGTCATGTTCTGATTGTTATACGTGCAGTGATGCAAGCATCTTTTTTTTAATATATTGCACTACAGTCATTTATTAAACTTTGTGTTGAAATGTACAAAATGTGGCCACCCAGTAATGGTTAGGACAGACAGCAGGATTGGCAAAAAATATGATGCAGATCCAATGCACTTGCTTGAATCGAC